>NW_015114306.1:35891-37781 GCF_001443285.1 Poecilia latipinna | reverse complement strand
GTCGACTCACTGATCCACACCACCAGGATCTACAGCACTGACATTATGTCATTCAGACTAGAGAAGTGTGGTCGGATGGTTACAAAGAGATGGAAGGTCGTCCACACAGAAGGGGTATCACTCCCAGAAGGAACAATAGCAGACATAGAGCACAGCTACAAGTACCTGGGAATACCACAAGCAAATGGCAACCTCGATGAGGTCACAAGGAAAGGAGCCACAGCCAAATACCTCCAACGAATAAGGCAAGTCCTGAGAAGCCAGCTCAATGGCAAGAACAAGATCCGTGCAATAAACAGCTATGCCTTACCAGTAATCAGATACCCTGCCGGAATAATTAGCTGGCCAATGGAAGAGATGAAGGCCACGGATGTTAAGACTCGGAAGCTACTAACCATGCATGGAGGGTTCCAGCATGGAGGGTTCCACCCCAAATCCAGCACCCTGAGACTGTACACGAGGAAGGAGGCAGAGGACTAGTGAGTGTGAGAGCCACTGTCCAGGATGAAACATCCAAGATCCATAAGTACATCAAGGACAAAGCCTCAACAGACGATGTGCTCAGCGAATGTCTCAGGCAATGGGGAACAGAAGACGAGGTGCTGGAGGAACCATCATGGGAAGACAAGCCCCTACATGGGATGTACCACCGACAAATAACTGAAGTGGCTGGAAATCCTACCAATGGCTGGAGAAAGCTGGACTCAAGGACAGCACAGAGGCCCTCATCCTGGCTGCACAGAGCAAAACACCTAAACACCAGAGCAATAGAAGCTCAGATCTACCACACCAGACAAGACCCAAGGTGTAGGTTGTGCAAGGAGACAGTCCAGCACATAACAGCAGGGTGCAAGATGCTGGCAGGGAAAGCGTACATGGAACGACATAACCAAGTGGCGGGCATAGTATACAGGAACATGTGGGCCGAATATGGACTGGAAGCCCCGAGGTCAAAGTGGGGAACACCCCCAAAGGTGGTGGAGAATGACCGAGCTAAGATCCTGTGGGACTTCCAGATCCAGACAGACAAGATGGTAATGGAGAACCAACCGGACATTGTGGTGGTGGATAAACAACATCCACCACAACGGACGAGAGAGAGAGAGAGAGAGAGAGAGAGAGAGAGAGAGAGACCACCTGTGGAGGGGGAGAAGGGAATTTTGTATTTATATATATATATATATATATATATATATATATATATATATATAGAGAGAGAGAGAGAGAGAGAGAGAGAGAGAGAGAGAGAGAGAGGATAAATATATATATATATATAAAGGATACATTTATTGGCCAATTTATTGGCGCCGATTTCCTTAACTTTGAGGAATTGGCGATCAGCCGATACTTAAATGAAGTCAATCTTATCCACTGATCTTATCTTCTTCAACAAAGGTTTAAAAATCAGCCTCTGTCCTCTTCTGCTCTTCTCTGAAAAGTTTGACTGACAGACTGGCCCGTGCATATCTGCACAGGGGCGCGGTATGGGGAAGAAAAGTGATGACGATTCTAGGGGCCCTGTCCAACAGGGGGCCCTCCACAATTTAATTATTTATATTTTGTTCATAGACATAAAATAAAAAAATGGGGTCCTGTCAAATACAAAATTAATCATATTGTATTTTTAAAGATTGTTTTTAGCAGTAAAAATTTAATGTTACCCCTCCCAGACCAAAAACCACACATCCGTTTTTGCCCTGAACCCCCCTATCTGCGTTAAATGGTTTGTTCCTGCTTGGAGCTTAACAGTGACTGTATGGAGCTACAGTCAGTAGAGCTGCAGCTGAATGCAGCAGCGACTGTGGCAGTTACTATGCTGCTCAGAAAAGTTATAAAATCAGGTTTTCAAAAACAAATTAGAGAGAGAAAGAGAGAAAAAGGCAAGAGTGT
>NW_015114306.1:0-33179 GCF_001443285.1 Poecilia latipinna | reverse complement strand
CATAGTTACCTCAGAACTACTTCTCTAAGGATATTTACATGTCTTTTTTTTTACATTTTCATGCTAAACTCCCAAAAGAATGGAAGAAAAGTATTGCTGTAATGAGTGCCACATTGAGTCAAAATATAAGCTAAAAAAAAAAAAAATCTTGAAAGAATTGTCTACTGTGTGTTTTTTGTGGCACCAAAAAGAGATTTTCATTTTCATTTCCCAGTCCATTCTTCTTATTTTAAGTTGCGTGTAAACCAAGGCAGTTCCAGTTAAGCTGGGTGTATTGCACAGAGTTTATTGCACAAAAGTATTCCCTCCTTGACGGCCTCTCCTTTAGGTTTGCTCGGACTCAAATGAGTACTTGTGTATTGTAATTGAATGGGGGGCTTGCTCCATGAAAGGGGCTGTTTTTTTGAATTAAGTATGAAATGGCTACAAGACAGGTCAGAAAGATCCAAAGGATCTATGAAGGCATCTGCATGTTAAAATTGAATTGTCTCCACTAAAGCCACTTTATTGTGATCATAGAGAAAAGTTCTGTATGAAGACATGCATAATAAGTGTTATGTCACAGTGTAAAATTAGCTCATTTTGATACAGTTTGGAAATTGCACTGAGAACCAAGTCAATCTTGATGCCACTTTAGTGTTAATTAGGCATAATTTTGTGCTTGTCAGAACGTGAGTCTCTTGTCGATGCAGGTCTTCATTAAGTTCCCCGTCCGCCTTTCGTTTCCAGTATTAAAGTTATTCCTTTTCTTTAGGTTCCGAAGTGACACTTGAACTGCCCAGCTTCTTCATCCCCCTTCGCTGAGCCAGACTGGAGGACTGCACTGGTTCCAGGACTGGAGCAGGAGCGCATCGCTTCAGAGCAGAATATGTGGCAAACAGCGCCCCCTGGTGGGACATAGAGGACAATGCAATTAGATGATCTGTCCAACAATCCAAGTAAGTGGAAAAAGTGCCATCTAGTGGATTCTGGAGTCAAATTGTTGTATGTCATGAGGTGTATGATGATAATATAATAAAGGACACACATGCATTCAACAATAATTATAGTATTATAGTATTTACTTCTCAAAATCAATTTTCTTTAATTGTCAACTAATAGTGCTGCTATTTATTTTACGAATAGAAACAAACAAAAACCTCTGTCTGGCTTATCAGTTCAGCATCTTTTTAATCTAATTACACTTACATTTGACTAAATATTAGTCTTTTCTAGTCACACATGCAGAGGAATAAAATGTGAATGGTTAGCTTATAATGAGGCACAGTCACATATAGATACAGAAGGACATGCAGAAAGGGTCTGACCTTGACAGTGAGAGCATCCTGCCTGGCGAGAGGTTTGTCAGAAAGCTGCTCTTTCTCTACGATCCACGGGTGCCGAAGAACCTAAAGAGCATCGCAGTAAAACCGATAATCCATATTCAATTCTTATTTAGTAACAATTAGAATGACAACATTGAGAAAGAACATCATAAACCACTGGCGGCGCACAGTAAGTGCAGCATACTTCTCTGATTGAAAGTAAAATAAACTTATTAAAATTGTAGTAAATAAATAAAAGTATTATGCATTTTTTAACAGTTCATTGTTGGTGAGTTTATTTTAACAAAGCATCCTACCTGTGGGGCAGTAAGACGCTGGTGAGGATCCACATGGAGCATCTTTATCACAATGTCCTGTTAAACATGAACAGATAACACACAGGTTATATCAGAATAACTTGACAGCATCCGTATCTTAACAAAAGATTTTTTTTTTTTTTATTAAGATGTAACCTTGGCAGCTTCAGACACCAAGTCCCAGTTCCCTCCTGTGATGACAACTTTCCCGCTTCCAATCTGAGCCAGGATCTCCTCTGCGGTGTCATTAGGGCTGCTGGCAAATGGGCTGAAACTGAACAAGATTGAGAAGTCCACAGTTATTCAGCAATGTGGTAAATAAGTACTAAACTATTAAACTATTTTGGATAGCAATTTGGAAAATATGTATATATATATACAGTTTGTAGATGCTATAAAGCTCTAACAGAGAACATCGAAGGTGAACGGGAAAAGGGATGAAATGAGAATCGTCCTCAGGTTGACCTTCTCTCTTATTGTCTGTACTGCTTTTGTTCCAGGGGAGGTTATTTATAGGACTGCTGCAGAGGGATTATGGGCAAGGAATCATGACATTGCACAGGCTGAATGCTGCACTGACAATAGACCAATAAATTGTATTTTTAAACACTGACAGCAGATTTCTTGTTTTTAAACTTTACACTAACCCAGCTATCATTGTGTACAGGAGGATCCCCAGGCTCCAGATGTCACAGGCTGCATCGTAACCCTGTTTCCTTAAAACCTAAACACACAAAATACACATTAAGAACTTTGTTTTCTCATGTGTTTGGATGTCGGGGAAATGGCAGACGTTTTACAGCGCCGATCAGTAGCAACGGTACCTCAGGAGCCATGAACGTGGCTGTGTAACATGGAGTCATCAGTAAGCCATTTTCAGCACGGAGCTGTTTGGCAAAACCAAAGTCGCATATCCTGATGGATTCTGGGAGTCCAGCCTCATCGGCATAGCGAATGTTGCTGGGCTTCAGGTCTCGGTGAACAACCTGGAACAAAGCTGATCGTCAACAAGCCTGCGTGCCTTTTTGGTCTGCTTGGAGATACTAATATTTCTGATGATGCAATAACAACTTTATGGTATAAGCACAGCACTTTCCACAATTATCAGCAAGCCTGATGAATTGAGACGAGAGACATTTTTATACCCCAGGAAAAAAGAAAGTAAAAAATTAGAAATTAAAAGTTTGGAGAGGAAAAAAAAATGGTGGATTTTATAAATGTTTTAGATTGTGATGCTAACACAGTGAAACAGCAATTTATTTATTTATATTTTGTGCAAATCTTCACCAGTCATGCCAATAATTGTGGGAGGTACTGTATTTGCACAGTAATACTTTTCATAATTGTTTCACAACAGGCCATCTTTACCCCCTGGGAGTGTAGATACTCTACAGTCTTGGACAGTGTGCAGATAATGTCTGATGCATCCCTCTCTGTGAAATTTGGCAGCCTCAGAACTTTGTCCAGGAGCTCATTTCCTCGCATTACGTCAAGAACCAAGAAAACACATTGGCCATCGTCAAAGACCTACATGTGGGGGGAAGAGGACATTCGTATTTAAGATGAAAACAACAAAAAACAGGTCAGATTAATACTCAGAAAATTAAAAGAATCTGCAGCTCTGCTTGTCGTTTTATCTTTTCAGCATGTTTTTGTTTTTACTTACATCTCTCAAGGTAATTATATTTGGATGCTGTCCATATCGTAAAAGGATTTCAATCTCCTCTGATGGATCTTTTTTGGCTCTGTCAATAATCTGATTTAATAAACAGGAACACAGAGTTTGTTATAAACTGCACAAAAATACAACTATTTAATATGATGGGGATATATTTTATTTGGTACTTTTAAAAATGCATCAAAAGGATGGAATGGCAATAGCAGTGATTTTGTAAGTGGTTTCAACATTTTCATAACATGTTTTATCGATGAACCGAGGACTGAATAAAAGCCACTTTTCAAAAAGTAATGTTTTCATAAATTACATTGCAGCGAGCAGTTGTGTTGTTTTTTTTGTTGTTTTTAGAACATGAAAACAGGACATTTTGAGCTAGTTTTCCTGTTTTTAGCCAAAACAAACTATCCTCTGCATTCCTAAAGCCCAGTGAAAAGCTCACACGAACAATTTCTCCTACCTTCACCGAATACTCCACAGCAGTAATTCTGTGCAGGCATCTTTTGCGGACAAAGGGTCCTGACTGTTCGACTTCTTCCTTCAGTTCATACGTATCTTTGAAAGCCACGTCGCTGCGGATGTGCTGTTGGAGATCATCATGTCATTTTTATTATTCATTTTATAGCAGACAACCCGTCAGTTACCATCATATATAATTATATATGTCAAATTAAGTATAAACTGTTTTGTCATGAGACGCCTTGCTAAACGTTGCATACTTGCGCTATGGGGTTAATGTTCACTTCCTGCCGGGAAGGAACGACAGGAGCAACAGTGGCCTCTTGAGTTTGATTAGTGGCCACAAAGCTGAAACCACGAAACAGCTGATGTGTGTTTGCACTTGGAGGAATCCCTGGAGAATCTGGAGATAGAACAAAACACAGTGATTCCCAAGCTGTGGTAAATCTATCCGTCTGTCTATTTTATTGCTGTACATATGCATCTAACAAGAGCTGAATCAAAATGACAGTGGAATTGTTTTGAGTATGTTGTCGCCTCTGCGTGTTCATGCGTGGGTCTGAGTTACCTGTTGGCGTTCTGGAGGTGAACTCGGGATCAAAATGGAAAGTGTCTTCAGGTCTTCCGACAGTCGGTTTGAATGGAGGCCTCATCTCTTTCCTGTACAGCTTCTATAGAGCCAGACAACGGCAACAGCAAAAAAAAAAAAATTTAATTTACCATCAGCTTTGCTAAAGAAAGAAATGTTAACGATGTGACGTACTATGACTGCAGCTCATTACTGTAAACAGATGAAACTGTTTTTGAAGAAAATAAATTATATTCCACCTTTATGTGAAGTTGTTCATAACTGTCTCACAGTGCACTGTGCACTACGTGTTGAAATGTAATTGGAGCAAAATACATTAAAGTAATCTACAAAACTCTAAATATCTAGTACTGAAAAAAGAGAGCCCACATTTATTATCCTGCCTGTTGAAAACTGAACACTGTCATTACTGATTATGGCCTTTAGGTGTCACTAGTGCAACATCTGTTGAGTCTATACGTCTGGGCTCATTGGGGTAAAAATAGATACCTGACACCTTTAATACAAAGCTGTATTAAAGGTGGGGATGCAGCCCACTGCATTTCATATTCGTCAGGCTACAGGCTGAGTCTGCTTTATAGAATTATGGAAGTAAGTCTTTAAAAAAAGAATGAAAATTTTAAGACAGATTTAATAATCATCACAAACAATAACAGGTACACTACTCTCTCTGATAGTGATTATTTATTTGAATGGCGTGGAGAAAAAACAAAAGTCTTATTTTGGCAAACACTGTCTGAAAACGGGGAATATGTGGCTGGAAGGTAGCGAGGGTAATGGTAAGGGATAAGGAGCGCAGGAACGAGAAGAGAGATTAATAAATGCTGAAAGCAGAATATCGTGGATTGTGTAGAAAAATTCAGCATCACTATTGCCAAAGCTAGATGGATAAGAAGTCATGTACACAACTGTAACGGTGGATTTCCATTGCACAAGTTAGTTAAATGATTTCAATATAGCAGGACAAAAACAAGACAGATCGGGTAATTTATTTTGCTAAGGTAAGAAAACGACTTTCATTACAAATCAGAGGATTTTTAGACGCAATTGTCAGCATATTCTCAATATCTCAATAAGCAGTAGTTATTTGGTACCCGCTCCAATTTTAAAAGTAGATCCATTAATATATATCCATGACATTGTTTGTCTCTTCTTTATTTTTATTTAGTTTTTTTTTTTTTTTTTTTTTTCGGAACATAACGTGTTGCTATTTTTACAATTTGACCTACGTGACGTTAAAAGTTAGGTTCAAGTTTAAGTTATTTCTTGATTCAATTATAAATCAGGACTGGGTGTGGATAGTGAAATTTACAAACAAACTGTGGTTAATCACAGTTAATTCCTGACTTAACAGGGGCTGTCAATTGTAATATTAATTTGTGATATTAGAATTCACTTTATGATTTAAAACAGAAGAAGAAATCTGTAAGAGGACCGGTACTGATTCACAGCAAAAAGTGCTTTGCATTTCTTACATGCAAAATTGTAAAGCTAGTCGGTGAGTTTCAGCTCTGATGTTGTTCCCTAGTAGATGCGAGATAATCCAAAGACATCTCAACTGTGGCGCATCTCCGGTTTTAATGCTCCTTGCTCGCTGCAAGGAGCATTACACTGCAGCGAACGATCTTTTTCAAGCAGTGCAGATCAAAGCAAAGGATGTCAAGGTCTCATGTTGACAGCACAGATAATTTCCAAGACAGATCATATGGATACGAGCACACTCTCTGAGCGCAAGGCTCTGTAGTATGAGTCATAAAAAAGTTGTTGGTAGAGAGTTTTTACTTACACATTTTTACTTCATTTTGACTACGTTCACACCATTTGCACAAAACAGAAACGTCTTTATTGTTGGCATGTATTGTATCACATAAAAATGTGGTAAATCTAATTTACTTACATTCCAGTCAATCGATGCAAAGAAGCGGTGTCTTTTAATTTCTTCCACTCCGTCTGGTCCGGCTCCTGTCAGTCACACAGATTGACAAAAAAGATATTTAACCTTTTAATTAGGTTAAAACACAATCAAAACTAATGCATCACGTTAGTGTTAACAGATCAATTATGCACGAAGCTTTTGAACAGCCAGACCTAGACGATTGGCAGGATTCCTCTTGAAGAGTGCTCTCAATAAACTCTGCACTTCGGGGCTGAGGAACTGTGGCA
This sequence comes from Poecilia latipinna, assembly GCF_001443285.1. NCBI lineage: Eukaryota > Metazoa > Chordata > Actinopteri > Cyprinodontiformes > Poeciliidae > Poecilia > Poecilia latipinna. Next base: position 26,672 of record NW_015114306.1, on the reverse strand, counting down.
TTCCAAGCTTTGCCCTTAACAGACAAGACACAAATGTAAACAGTTAGCACATTAACAAACAGAATCAACACAGCAACATACAGAGGACAGAGAAAATGCTAACCATTAAATATAAGAACAGGGCCTAACATCCAGTTACAGGACCCATCAGGAAGAAAACCAACTAGATGTCAATAAACACTGAATTGTTTTAGAATAGAATGAGTTTTGCCCAAGGTTAATTGGAAATTATTCAATAAAAAGGTTTAAGTAAGTTTAAGAGACAGAAGATGTGAAAAGATTTTTGTTCTTACTTTAAAATAAGCGCCATTGTTTCCTTCCGATCTTTTCCTTGGAACGGCAAAGATCCAGTCAACATTTCAAACTGGAAAACAGAACAAAAACTGTCAGAACATGTAACTCATCTAATAAAAACGTAGACTGCATGCGGCTTTCTGGGGGTTCATTGTAAGTGTGGTTGCTATTGTTAAATGTTAAACTGAATTTGACATTTATTAAACCTTGAAAATGACCCACTGTTACTGTATGAAATCAAGATCCTCAGAACCAGCTCCACAAAACGTTTTACTAAGGATTTCCTGGAAGAATGTTTAATGAAAAGAACCACTAGATAAATAAGATCATGATATTTTTTGAATATGTCCCCTTGGGTTCATCAAGCAAAGACATTCCAGAGACGCTTTCACAAGAACCTGAAATAGTTGGAAAACAACAACAAGTCTTTGTCTGAGGCTGTTGTTCTCCTCTGGAAAAGAATAGACTGTCAACTCCAGGTTAGAAGCAAACGTCTGTCTCAAAATGGAAGAGACCTCAAAGTGTTTTTCAGATTCATGAGGGCATACGAGTGGGAGATTGACAGGGGGGTTTGGGGCATAGAAATGTTACGATTCTGTGTTGTTGTGAAGAGAGAGTTCTGTCAATTTCTCTGTTGAGCTACAGTTCAGCCCTTAATTATGGTCGCGAGTTATTCGTCGCTAACCAAACAGCCTGCAAACACTTTAACCCAAATTAAACACGAGTGAAAACACGTCTTTGTTCTGTGTGAAAATAGTTAAGAAGGCAGCTGGGGACGGGCGGGCGGACGGACGGACGGATAGATGGACGGGCTCATTTTTAACTGAGGATGTCTGTGAAGACCAGCTTTCGAGTGCTGCTTTGTCCAGATCATTCTCGCACACAATTATGTTTTAATCCAAACTATTCTATTTTAGTTCTGGCTGCATGTTAGGTGTTATTTTCCCACTCCAAGTTGAACCTGCCACCTTGTGTCTTTGGGAGCATCTAAAAAACAAGCTTGGTCTGCTGCTTGGGCTTCATGATTCTGTTTGGCAGTGTTCTTTAATAAAACATCACAAAACAACTGTATTTATTTTAAAAGTAACTTACACGCTGGTTGACTAGATTTAACAGTTAAGTACTCAAAGAAAAAGTCACTTTTGCATCACATTCCACCTGTAAGGCAATTGGTTGAGGGGGTCACAAACACAATGCATGTTTAAAATGCATTTTACTGAATTTTAATAGTGAAAACCTTTGTGTTGGACTATCAAATAAAAATCCTAATAAAGTAAAGATTTGTGTTTATAATGTCCCCAAAGCACGATGAAAAGTGCGAATCACTTTGCAACACTTTTGTAACTGAGCACTTTCACTCAAACAGGAAACTGAAATGAGGAAGTTCTACATTACTACTGACGAAAGTCTGTTCTACTGTCTGCAAGTTGTTTGAAGTCTATTATCATTCCACACAAGTAACAAGTGTACTTCAATCTGAGGTAGTGAAACCAAACATATACTCTCGCTACTCATATTCGTATGTTTGAATGAATAATTCTCACCATCAGGACTCCAAAGGACCACCAGTCAGCACTTTGTGTGTGTCCTCTCCTGTTTACCACCTCAGGAGCCATGTACTCAATGGTCCCACAGAAAGAGTATGCTCGTTTATCATGGTCAATGGCTTCCTTACTCAATCCAAAGTCTGAGCAGAAACACAGATGCAACGTAAGATAAATATGGAAAGAAAAGAAAAAAAAAACATTCAAGGATTAAAGATTGCTTGCAGCTGTATATATTCTGACCTGTGATCTTTATGTGTCCCTCCTCATCCAGGAGAATACTAATAAAAAAGACAAACAACACTAAGATTTAGTTAAATAAACATCCATCGGAAATTAAGCATTTATAGCGTATGTTACGTACTTTTCAGGCTTAAGGTCTCTGTAGATTATCCCCAGACTGTGTAGGTGGTCCAGGGCCAGGGCCAACTCTGCAAGGTAAAACTTCACATCCTCCTCTGTAAACATTACCTATAAGCAAATAAAGAATATGTAGTAGCAGTTCATTGGGGTACAAGTAAAAAAAAGAAATTAATTAGACGTGTTAATAATGACCTAAAGTGGCAAGAAAAGTTAATTGCTCCATTGCCATAAGGTTGACTTTGTAACATTTTAATACACGTATTTGTTCTTTTATCGCACTCCTATAATTGTTCCTGGTTTTTAAGTTATAAAAGCCACAAACTTAACCCAAAATGGTTTCCAACTGCTGCAAGAAAGTGAAAAGTTTTTGACCTCAAAAACTGAAGGTGTTATCTGAAGACACTGCCAAAATTAAACCTAAGTAATTTCAAATAGATGTTGTGTTTATTGGTAATTTTTTTTTTTTTTTTTCCATTTCAGGAAACTGATTGCAAACCCACCTCCTTGGATAGGCGAGTGAAAAGATCTCCACCTCTAAGGAAGTCCAGGATCAAATAGAGCTTTCCTTCTGTCTGAAAGGCTAAACACACACACACAAGTTTCACAACACACATTGAGCTTGGGTTATTGTAAATTTATTACACTCTCTTTCATTTTGAGGATGTGATCTTAAGAAATTATTGTAGTGTGCATAGTTCTCTGCATGTTAGTACTGTGGTAAAGTGTTTAATGGATAAAAGACAACTTTTTTTTCTCATGAAGAGAATGAAAATTAATCAGAATTATTTTACTTTTAGCATCCCTGATGACATATGTGAGCCAGATGGAATAATCTCATGTTTCCTGACAAATATTGTGTGCATGTACTATACAATACGTTGATATACTTCTCAGTACACTGACATTTTGGTATTAAAATGGAATTCTACTTAATTTTGAGGATTAGGTAGATTAGTAGAAATATATACCTATCTATATGTCATATGAGTTTACTGTTTTTAAATTGAGTCGCTAAATTAGCGAAGTACTTTCATTATTCTGACTTATTGAGATGCCAGTGTATGTCCCTCCTAAATGAAAGTGCAAAACTATGATGACAAATACAAAAAAGTAAAGCTGCAGAAGTACAATATTCAACTTACCATAGTGGAGTTTAACAATAAAAGGGTGATTAACTTCTGCCAGAATGTCTCTTTCCATCTTTGACCGGACTCTGTCCCGCACTGAAAACAGCAAATAATGTCATTAATTGAATTGTAAATATCTCTAAATTCTTTAATATTACTAAATACTTCATTGATTAAATGACATTTAATGCCACAGAAATGTTGGCCGATTTTTAAAATGACAAAAACAGAATGTTAACATGAAATAATTGAGGTGAAAATTTTTTTTAAAACATGCTACATTGTCTTCTATTTTAACGTGCTGCAGACTTCTTTATATAACTAATAAAGCATTTAGTGATGAAAAGACATGTGATTCCACATAAGGTAAATTTTTCAAACGTAAAAGGCTATTGAGTTTGCTCAAAGTTGTAAAAAGTTAAGAAATAGTCAAAAAATTGTTCTCCAGATAGAAAATACAAATATCTCAAAATCTAATGTTGCTAAATCTTAAATCAGAAAATATGGATTACTTAAAGACAGCAAAACAAAACTGAAAACTGACAATAAAGACTGAAAAATGTAATTGTTTTATATCATTATTATGCTCAAGTTGCTGAGACATTCTTCCAAAGAGATAAAAAAAATAATCTGTATTTTACATCAAATGAACGCTGAGGCACATAATTCAATTTACAGAATGCCTCTGTGATGAAAAAAAAAAAATCCCCGGCGCTAAACCAGACATTCTGCTCCAAAAGCCTAGTAAAAAGCTTCTGAATACTGAAGTAACACAAAATACAATGAAGAAGCTTCCATATTGCTACGGAGTTACAGAACTATAATCAGAAACAACAGAAACTCATTTTACTCTTCAACATGCAGCAAATAGTTCTAAATATTTACAGCCATGTCCTGATTACTTATTAAATAGTTGACAGATTTCTGTATGTAGTTGAACATGGTACAAAAACCAAGTATCTTCCTAACTGGCCACTGTAAAGGGAACTTACTCCTGTGCAAATTAAGACAACCTCCATACTCCAGCATCTCTGTCCTTGAGAGGATGAGATTGTGATTCTTCCAGTTCCAGGGTGTGGGTAAAGAGGATTAAATCTTGTACGGAAACTCTAGATTAGCACATGACATCTGAACCTGCTTCACTCTAGTTCATGTTAATCCCAGCAGATGTTAAAAAATGTTTTGCTCTGTAAGAGTACAAACTAACCTGTTTTACACCAAATCCCTTGAATGTAGGGCATGTAAATGTAGAAATCAAACAGCCATATAAATAAAATAATTTACACAAAAAACCTCTTTTAATCTTGGTATATTAGCATCTCCATAATAGAGACTCTTTGTAATGCAATACATATAGTGCCCTAGCCATGCGACAAAATAAATATGTAAGTTATTTTAAATTATATGTGAATAGACAAACCAAGTTTTTAAAGAGTTGATGTTTCTAAACAGTTTATATGCGTGTTCACTCATTGAGTTTCAGCGTATCACCTTTTAGAGTTGCTTTTTTCAGGACCTTCATGGCGTAGAGCTGTCCTCTGTCCGCTCCTCTGATCTTTCTAACCAGGAACACCTAGAAATAAGTAGCACATGTTACAAGTTACCACATGGTAGTCATATTGTTCCTAACAGTTCATAAAAGATGAATATAGCAATTATTCATCATAAAAATCAAAGCTGCTGCCAGAATGTTAATTGAAACACAATCTACATTAGCCTAAAAGTCGTAGGTTACAAACTCGAAGGTCGTTTGATTCCGTCGTGTTTTGCAAACAGAAATGTAAATTGCTGTCTTGGAGCCGCAACAGCTATGATTTAAACAAGGTCTGTCAAAGGACAGCAGTACACTGAGCCATGTAAGCAGGCAATCCAGGCCACACTGAGACTCGACCTCAATTGTCTGCTCGCAGCTTTGTAAACAGCATCCGCCTGCCAATGACTGCCAGGGTTGAATGTTTGGCTAATGCAGACCTCTAATCAAGTGAGTCTGTGTTCTTCTATTCATTTAAATAAGCTTAGTGGTCTATGAAGCTGTTGTCAAGGGAGCTAATCTACAGATAATTGGAAATGGGAGGCTTATCATTAGCAGATGACTTGCTGGTGAATAAACAAACACATGTACAAGCACACTCACACTCCAGTCAAAAGTAAGATCATAACCCCTTTTTCTCTCTGTTCTGTATGTTTTATTTAATTTATTTTTTATGTTTTGACATAGAAAGAGAAAGAATGTTTTTTTTTATCTAACCCACTTTGTAATCTTCTTCAAAATTAATGTTCATAGTTTCTCTAATTGTAGTTCTTTTTCAATTGTGCACTTTTTTGTCCATGTGGTGGCAATTCCACTGCAGTGAGCATAACACTCCAAATCTGAACATTTGACACACATTAAGCTACTTGGTAANACTTTATTTGAAGGGGGGTGAATAAGACTGTCATGACACTGTCATAAACATGACATAACAGCTGTCATGAACATGAATAAGCCTTCATGAATATTTATGACTGTTGTCATAAAGCGTCATTCGGTAAATAATGACACTTTTAATACAAAGTTGACATTATTCAAAATATCTTTGTTATGACAACTTGACATTAACTAAGAAATAATTACTGTTTAAACTTTACCTTTAATAACATAAAGATACCTAATTTTTAAAGTGTAATACTTTTATAACAAATTTATATCAGTAATGATTTATTGGTTAATGTCAAGTTGTCAGAACAAAGACATTTTGAATAATGTCAACTTTGTATTAAAAGTGTCATATTTTAACGAATGACGCTTTATGACAACAGTCATAAATATTCATGAAGACTTATTGATGTTCATGACATGTGTTATGTCATGTTTATGACAGTGTCATGACAGTCTTATTCACCCCCCTTCAATTAAAGTGTTACCAGCTACTTTTATTAATTACCTCCAGAATGTCTTTAAGGGATCATGATACATTAGACAAAATCACTTTTTCTTTCTAGAACTTCACATTTTTCCTGTTTCCAGGCATCAGCTACTGTATCGTGTTTTAGTACCTTTCCATAGGATCCTTGTCCGAGCACCTTCAATAACTGGAACTGAGACGGGTCTGCTTTCTCACAGCCTTCCTTAACATGGTGGCTGATGTCAATCTCTTTAAGTACACTGTCGTCCTGAGAAAAGAAATGCAGACATCATCATTTGCACTTTATTTACTCATTCAAAAGTTGTGTTTGTACAACCTGATTGACATAAACAGCTCGACAGGACAGAAAGAGGGAAAACTCTAAACTAAATGGATACAGAAAAGGCCCAAGTTATTAAATATTAGTATTTCTATTTTTTTTTATTATTCTGAGGCTTCTCGCCCTTGCTTCTGTGAAGTAGATCATTGTCATCCTGCAGAATCAAAGTCTAATTGAGCTTTAGATCAGGTACTGATGCCTGGAGATGATCCTTATGGCAAGTTGTCCAGATCTTGACGTAGCAAAGCATTCTGAACCCTCACAGGTTTTAACGTTGGTCTGTGTCTGAAATGCCATGTTGGTTTTAGGTAAGATGTGACATGACACGCATCAAAAGTTTCCTCTTTTGTCCCCGAAGTCCACAGAATGTTTCTCCAAAATACTTGATGTTTTTTGAAAGATATGAGATGGGCATTTCTGTTTTTTGATCAGCAGGGATTCTGGCCTTGGAACTCTTCCACAGACACCATTTCACCCAGTTTCTCTTTCTTATTGGTAAACCTTGAACTCTGACTTTAACTGGGACAAGTGAGGCCGACAGAGGTTTAGATGTTGTTCTTGGTTGTGTTGACCTTCTGCACTAATCGTCACTGCGCTCTTAGAATCGTTTTGGTTGACCAGCCTCTCTTGGAAAGGCTCAGCCCTTGCTCCCCTACTTTTCCTTTTTTTTTTCAGCAGACAGAAGGGGTCTTTTTAAATGATTTATTATATTTGCTGGTCAGGTAACAAACACGCCTGGGTCTGAAATGGGAAACTGAGCTCAGCTTTCTAAAAAAAAAAAAAAAAAGTTTCAATCATAGTTAAATCCTTATTTAAAATTGGGACAATTAATTTTTTCACAAAGGCCCAGATGGGTTTAGATAGCCTATTTGACTTAATGAATTAATTAATAATTTTAAAACTACTTTTTACATTTACTCTGGTTATCTTTGTCCAATATTACAATTTGTTTGATGATATGAAACATTTAGGAGTGGCAATCAAGCAAAGCCAGAAGAAATCTATGAGAAGCAAATATGGTTTACTCAGCACTTTACATTTATCTCTCCCAAATGCCTAATTGTGATAAAATTTTGCCTGCCAACTAGCTTACATTGAACACGACATCAACTCTTTTCCCTGCTGGTGGTGGGCCAACTTCGAGGATGCCTTCTGTTGGCTCTTTGGGTCTCTGCCCTGCTAATCCCCAGTAGCCAAGGCTTGACTGCTAGGGGCTCAGCAACATTTTACACATCTGTTGCTGAGGCAACCAACTTTCTATTGTCATCTGAGGCCGAATAATGTGCTGCAATAAACATACTGCAGTTTACTACAGGAATAATAACCATTCTCATACTAATTACTAACAAGAGTAATGCTTAAATCTCCAATGAAGCAGGAAATAAAACTGTGAGATCGGTTTCTGCCAGGATAGCAAATTACTCTAGTGCCATCTTTGTGCTGGGTTTAGTTAGGCTCTGAAAGAACAAACATCATTTACTGTAATAATCTCCAGTAACCAAATGCATGCATCATGTTAGATACAAATACAAAATACAAATAAATGCAATCACTTAAGAAATGATCACAAATGTCCCATGTTTTTACTGTTTCAGTAGGTTTTAAGACTTATTTCTTCACTACTGACTTAAAAAAATAACACCTTTCCAGACATTTGCTGAAATTTAAATATATTTTGCCAATGACAGATCATATTAATTTTAAGATAAAGCTATTTGTTCCAGATAGGATTATGAACTCAAGTAAGCACTCTCATTTAAAAAATTGTTTGTTTGCTTGCATGATAATACATTGTAATAAATTACTTCTGTTGTAACTCACAAGCTTGCAACAGTAAACTTGTTGCAAGTTCAATAAATCACCATAATGACTTTGTCAGGGACGTAATAAATCTTGCATGGAATGAAATTGGTTAAACAGCTCTTTAACTTGTTTTATATTTGATCGTTAAACTTAATTCACATTTTTAGCAGACCAATGCAAGAGGTCAAGCCAGGTGTTTAAATGAGACACATCTGTGTCAAGTTCATAAGAATATCTTCTGACAGAAAACCATGTGTAATGTCTATAGGCTGCACAGTTTTTAAAAGGGAAACAGATGTGTTTCCAAAAAGAATATCCATGTAAGCGTTAGAGTGCGCGATTACCCAGGAGGCACAGCAGCTTTTAAGCCAAACATCCAGCTCTTAGTCAATTGATTTATTGAAACTGGACAAGGACAAACAGGGAATGGATTTGATTCTGGACACGAAAAATGTTTCCAGCATTTTGTTAATGGTAGTCTTGCCCCAAAGCAATCTAGCATTGTTCTCTAGTTCTCTATAAAGAGATCTGTAACAAACAGATCTCTTTATAGATCTTCACTATAAACTAAACTTCACTCTCATTTTACAATATATTAAATCTGAGACCAAACATTCATGAGAAAAAAGTATTTACCGAGATAGCTGTTGGTAAATCCAAATGGATTTCCTTTTGGCTTCCCCTGAAATGCATAGGAAGGGTCACATGCAGCTCAAAATGTAGAATGTAGATTTAAGGCAATTTTGAGTATGACTATTTTTTAATTCTTTATATCTCCATTGGGATATTTGTCAGCACAAAGAAAACAGGAAGGCCGCTTAATGTTGGCTTGGCGTTCAGCTTGCTACTCATTCTCAACTAGCATTCATTAAGTTTGACATGCTGTGTTTCTGTGATACATGAAGATTTTCATCATATTGGTTTTAAAGCATGAGTCAGTGGAAAAACATACCAGATTGAACTTGAAGCCTATGCAGATTTTCCCTATACCCCAACCCCATACCCCATAACAAAAAAAAAAACATCAGGAAGCACTAATAACACCTCTGTCTCAAATAAGTTTATATAAAAGTCCTTCAATAGTTTGGCTAGAAAGCAGTCACTGAGCAGCAACTACTTTGCCAAGATTCTAAACTAGCTTCTTTATTCAATTCCATTTTAATATTCAAAGATGTTGTGATCTAAACCATTTCATTGTACCTGTGTGTTTGGTGTCTCCTAGGTGATGAACCTCCTTCCACCTCAGTTATAAATCTTTAGCAGTATCTAACAAGTTTACTTGCAGCATTATAGCTTATAGTTGCAGCAGATACTCCCACCCCTATGTTGGGAGAAAGGTGTTTCAGTAGTGATGTGTAGTGTTAGTTTTCCATCACATAGTAACAGATGACTTCTGTAAGAAAACTGTTTAACCGTATCATGTTTAGGAGTATTCAGAATGAAGAAGGAGGACAGTGGTGTACAACGCAAACCTCTGTGGCAATCTCAAGTGTTTTGCAGCGTTCAACAGATTTCCATTCAGGACTCTGTCTGTTTTTCCATAAACTTCCCCTTTGCTTGCCAAAGGGGAACTTTTTTGCATGGAAACTTCAAAGTTCAGTTTTGATCTCATTTAATTGAACAGTTGATCGCTAAAAAAAAAAAAAACTCATTAAAATACTTTCAGTTTGTGACAAAATGTAAAGTTTAATGTTTGTGAATATTTGTCATGGAGGGCAGCGACTATCATCCAGAGAGCTAGAGATAGAGAGTCACTCAAACAATAATCAAATGGTCACTCGAGCTGATCTAGCAGCATTCACAACAGGAGGTCTCGGAGAATGTTTTACTGCATTTATAGCTCAGACATGTAGGCAGGTGAGCCGGACGTCTCACACTGTGACCCTGCTGGTGTGTTTGGGTTATAAATAGAACTCCACTGCTGTGGCTGTCAACTGAATCAATCTGTCTAGATCCATGTATTGACCAACCTGGCTGCCTCTGCTTTGTATTTCCCTGTATGACAGTGTGTCCTACACCCGGCCTCTCTCTGCCAAAAACACATCTCCTGTGGGCCTCAGGCTTTGGTTCTTGGCAGACAGAGAGAAGGGCAAAAACTAGCACTGCTTTCTGGATAATTCTGCAACACTTTTCACACCAGTGAGCTGTGAGTCAGCTGTCTGTGTTTATGTTTTGAGATATTGCCTGTCCAGCTCCAGACATCAGTACACACACACACACACACACAGATCCCAACAGTGATGCAGCTGCTTTCACACGTGCATGCCTCTCGTGTCTGATCAGACGTAAAAAAAAAAAAAAAAACGCCTAGCTGACATCACGACTAACCTCCAGCTGACAGAACCCGGCGCTGTTCTTGTTCCGCGCTGCTTTGTTCTTCAGGTAGATGGAAAACCATCTCCGCACTGTAAATTTACGCGTGCTTGTATCCATGGCAACGATCAGACCCGCGCATCTATCCCATAATGATGAACATCTCCCCGTAGGAGGAGGGGGGCTCCCCAAGATAGACGCGCAGTAACACACGGCTCTTCTTTTAGGCTCCCTATTTGTCCCGCAGTTTCCCTGTTGGCGCATCCTCAATGCAGCGGTCGCTCTGTGGCGTCTCCATCCTCTGCGCTCTCCGCTGGTGGATCTCAGCTTCGGCGGGAACCCAGCAACTGAAAGCGAGTTGTAACAGAGCTGTTAATCCACGCAGCGGATTGAAGACTGCTGCTTGGTTTAGGATTTCCCTCCGTGTTTTGCAGCAGGCTCGCTGCGTAAAAAGGCTGCAGGGGTAGAGGTGACGAATAAATCCGTTCCGCTGAATCAGGAGAGTGCGCGCAGCTCCCTTCTCACATCTCTACCTGGCATGTTTGTGTTCATCTTCCGCTCTCCTCTGTCTCTCTCTCTCTCTCCCACCCTTTTTGCGAAACAAGGGATTGTCACCAGTCACATTGTGCGCCACAGGGAAGCTCACCGACCCCTCACCATTTGTCTCCCTCCCTTTCACCTCCTGTCTTTCCCAACAGCCACACAGCAACAGCTGGTGAGGTCACATGGTGCAAACCTGCAACCTCTCCCTGGCTGCCTTTTCTCCTTTGCAGCATCCGCACTCGCAGATTTAGAAAGCGTATTTTTTATAACGAAGACAGCAACATGTCAGCATGCAAAAATACGGCGGCATTAGAATTCAACATAAAATGCCGAGTACAGCAGCCAATAATGATGACACAAATGAGGCCAGCAGTCACACGGGGAACAGCATGATCTGTTCTGATCACTAAGCATGTGTGCGTTTGCGTTGGAATTTGAATCTGTCACATCAGCAGCTTTTGCAGGGCTGCTGTGTTACATAACCTCAGAAAGAAGCAGTGATACATGGCAGCCAGACCACGTTGATGGGAGCTGGTGGGGGGCAAATGAGGACTGCTTCTGGGGTTAACTGTCTGCAGCTGAGCTGAGGTTAAATTTCTGTAAGGTTCACCTAAAACACTCCTACAGGGCCGCAAACACTTCAAAGTCCAGGACACAGAAGTCACAGTGCAGTTTTCACATGTTTGGCTGAATCTGGGTCACACTTTGGTCACATCAGGTACACAGTTTTTTGGGGCATTTTAGGACTATTGGAAAATGTAATCAAATGTGTTCAGTCAATCTGCTGTGCTCTGCTGTGGGCGGAGATTCAGGATTATGGACTGATGTCTTTGTCCTAGTGGGATTAAGGCTCTGTAAGGAGATCACAACATTAATATTTATACCCCACAGCCTGTGAGACAGACAGACTCAAATATACCAGTGTATCTATGCTGGATCACACTGCAGAAAGAAAGAAAAAAAACTGTTAACACCCTGTCTCATAATTTTGTCAAATTGTCTTACAGTGTAATCCCAGCAAATTGTATTTATAAATTCCTATTCATTATGCATTTAAAAAAAAAAAAAACATTGTATAAAACAAAAGAGTTGATGACACCAATGAGAATCAAAAGGATACATTTATTCATATTAAAAATAAGAACTTACAGCATTGTGCAGTTGCTAATTTTAGGACATTTGACAGCAGAAGATATTATTTAACATCAAATAATCAGTTTGCTACACATAAACATAACCTGAGGTAACAGGTGATTAAAAATAATCACTGTTCATGAATAAATCTGTCATCACAGGCGCTCCATGTTTATTTAACATTCTAGAGTATCATTTCATATACTTGGCAAAAATTCAAAAAGGCAGAACAATCATCAGAAAGGTCAAATAAATGACAAAGAAGTTACAAAGTAAGGCACTTTCCTTTAAAGTAAAGGCCATTTTCATCCCACCCAGGACAAAGTGAAACCTTGCAAATTGCCCTGAATCAAGACAATTCCAGCTAACAAGAAAAAAATACAGAACAGAATTTGAATGGGATGCGTTTTAATAGCGACAAATCACAAAACCTCTGTTTTGGTTTTACTGGATGTAGGTGTTCAAAACAAGGGATCATAAAATTCTCACTGACAGAATGGCAAAGTAAGCAAGATTGTCTGTTGCAGTGCAAAACAAGTGTGATCCTCTTCGACAGATTTGAACTACTTTGTGACATTTGGTGATAATAAATCAGGTCAAGCAAAAATCCCATGTGGAGTACCTCAAGGCTCTAAGCTTGGGGTATTTTTCTTCAACATCTATATGATCCCATTAGCTCAGACTATGGAGTATTATATTTCCCACAGTATCCAGCAATATAAAGCGGCTGGTAAAACGCAACTTTATATTTTTGTGTCCCTACATATCAGTAATTATCAGTGTCTTCAGTCAGACCCGAATTCTCATAAACAATTGAAGTCTATCATCAAGTAAACCTAATAAATCCTTAAAAACATTTTCAGTATCAGGGGCTTCCTCTGAAAAGAGGACACAAAAACTGACTGTACTAAACTGAACATTTTAGTTTCCATGAGTGTTTTACATTTGTTGCTGTATATGCAAACAGCATTGTTGTTTAAGCCAACTTGAATTCAAGCATTCCTCAAAATGTGAAACTAATTATATTTATAAACCTGACAGAAACTCAAAATCGTTAAATGTGAATACTAAACAGGGTGAAATGGGTTGCTTATTAGTGTACATGCTAAATTACGATCCATTTACGAACAAAAACTAACTATTTTTGTCCATAAAAAGGTAAAAGGAGATATAGCTCCCCAGTTTGAACATGTTTGCATTTAAGAATCAGGTGGGTAATAAACTGGTATGTCAGGAGAACACACACTGAGTCCAGATGATTTGTTTTGGTCCCACTGTCCTCTTGAAAGAGTATTAGTGGCAAAGTGTTTCTCACAGTCATACAGAGTGAAGTCAGCATCAAAACAGATCTCAATCTGTCCCAAAGTCTGGGGCTCAGAGTTCTGTCAACAAACAAAGAAACAAAAAGAAAAAACAGTAAACATAATTATTGTCTAATACAAGTTTCATAAACTTTACAAACAAGGAAACATAAATAAGTTGAATTGTTTAAAGAAAAAAAAAAGCTGTTTATACCGTTGATGGATGCAAACATTGGATCTTGGGTTTCACGCCATAGAAGTTTTCCATCGCTTGCTCAATATCTGAAAACTGCAAAAGTCACAGAAATATTATTACTGTTGTGACAGAATGTAGTTTCATAAATCCAGTGCAATAGATAAACTTACAGTGTAGTATTTGTCAGAGGGGGTAATGTTAGCCTTCTGCAGCATGCTGCAATAAAACATTACAGATCTTCACTTTAACTGATGTTGAGTTTTACCGAAAGAAACATGAAATAAGTGAAACACCGGGCAACAAACATGGAGAGTAAACATAATTCCTATAAATCACCACGGTACAAAGATATAGATACAGAAATGTTCAAAATGACAAAGCCTGCATGTGAGGCAGGGATGTTCATGCAGGTGTGTGTGAAAGAATGTGTAACCAACATTACCTGTTCAAATCCACCTTCTGATACAATTCCAGTGCCTTGCTGAAATACTTGTGTTGACTATTCAGCGAATCAGCTTCTGCTGCACATGTTCCATGTTTAGACCACTCGTACTTCCTGTTGCAAAAGGAAATTCATTTAACTGATAAACCAAAAACTAAAACATGCAGATCAACTGAAAGTTAATACTATAACATTTTACCAGACAACATTATTTATCTCTTTTTCTTCAGTTTTGATCAGTTTTTAAGATCAAAACACTTTTCTTATCAATTTGGTTTCATCCCATAAAATCAAATCTATCTCACAATTCCAGTTTGCAGTAAATACAAAAATTAAACAAACTGCTGTGGATCAACAAAACGGTTTTACAAGATTTTAAAAAGTGTCTCCCCATCATACTTTTTAAGCATTCAAATATGTGCAAAACTAATAATCTTGTTACATAAATAAAACCTTATTTTTACAAATGCCAGACACCAAAATATGTCTCGTAAAAAAATCCATGCAAAAAGCAAAAGCTTGTGCTCACTTCCTAATGATCAGGCACTGAAATTTCATTTATTCCGCCTGTCTCGGACATCCCCATTGCAGTAATGACTTCCTGTCGGTGTGTTGGCTTTTAGTTTTTTTGTTCCGCAACTACAGCTCCCCCCACCCTCTCTCTACCCCTCCCGCAGCGCCGTTTGGTTTGCTTTACCAACAGTGAGCAAAGATTTTTTTTTTTTTTTTTTTTTTATAAGTATTGTGATTCGGGACACAGAGCAATAAGCACATTCAACTCTCGCTTCCACTGATTTATTTAAATGTTCAAGACTTAGCAGATGTGACTAGCTAAAGCTAGCTAGCTTCTTCTCTATGTTCCTGAGCAGCCGTGGTATCCTTGCGCGTGCACGCAACCGGGTCAACACAGACAGGAAATGTTCCGTTTCATGTATATCGATGGTCCTGTGCCTTGTGTTGAGCTTCGAGTTATTAATTTAGGAAGACTTCAGTGTTTCAGAAAGTTGTTTTTTTTTTTTTTTGTTTTTTTTTGCCATGCTGACAGTGACCGGTTCATTCTGTTTGTGTGGCGAGGAGTTCCGCGGAACAAGGTAATGGCGGATACGGGAGCTGCAGCGACCAAAACACTACGGTATATTTCTCCCTTCTTGTATATATCAGCCAATTCTGTGAAATTCAGTTCAGCCCAGACTGTGAACCAGCTGACCAGCTTCCTTTTTATTTTAATGCCGGTTGTCAAACGACTACAAGAAGCTGTACATAGCGCCTCGCACTGTACAGGTCGGGCTACGTTAAATGACGTCATCATTTGATATATAAATTTTTTTCCACCGTGTCAAAAAATTCACCGGTATTACCATAAATGAGACGATATGGAACACCACTGCCAATAACCCAGTTTTACTAATGTAAAAGCAATAATAATATTATATATTAAAGCAATATTAAATGAACACAACCTCAAGAACTTAGGGTATGATTTAAAATCAGCAACTGAAAGGATCTATTGACATATCGATGTATAAATGTGTGAGCGTTTGTGAGTGCGAATGGATGAATGTGACTCTAGTGTAAAGCGCTTTGAGTGGTCAAAAATGATTGGTGAAAGCGCTATATGAGTTCAGTCCATTTACCATTTATCTAGATGTTAACAAATGCAGTGAAATGTTCCCTTTTATTATTTTTGAATGACTTCTATGAGTAATGATCTAATAGTACTAATAAAAAGAATACATGTGTTAAATTAGCATAATGATAGTTTGATACGTTATGACCAAAACTAGGCCCCAAAAACAACTTTTTCATAAAAACAAAACAAACAAAAAAAACATGCTGACTTAAAGGATGAGACATACCAGAAGTGAAAAGAAGAAGGATTAAGCAGGTCTGGCCAAACCTTCTTCATGTCTGGGATCAAGTCCTGAGAAAAAACACACCAAAAAAGATTTACTTTATACATTAAAATAAGGTTCATTTTGAGTCGCAAAGGGAGTAAAATATAAATTTGTTCACCTTTTCAAAATAGCTTCAGTATTACACAACCAATATCTTAATAGTCAAAGGAAATGTTTTATTTCTGGGTTATCATAGTTCTGTACATGTGTAGTGTTAGAAAGACTGACTGGAGAAGTGCTATACCTCTATTTCAGTGGCGTTGAAATGCCAGGAAGAATTACAGAATTCCCCTTTATCAGGCCTGAAACACAGAGAGATTACAGAGAAAAAAAATTACATACAAACTTAGCAAAATAGAGATATTTTTCAGGGGTTTCCTTTTAATGACACCTGTATCTATGAATCTAAATCTATATAAAAACATATACCTTTACATCTGTATTGCTTGTATGAGATATTGTTTCAAACTGGGGAGCTTTGTTAGAGTGGAAAACACAGGCTGCATGATTGTTTATATCTCATCTCCCAAAGGTAAAAGGACTTGTCAAGAACACATGAGAGTGATATTAAAGACTAAAATCCAGACTCTTACCACAGTCCATGCAGTGTCCAGTAACTAATGTTGAGTTGGCAATGCTCCGTCTGAAATGTGATAAACAAATATTAATATTTGATGTTTTTTTTACTGTGTGCTCCGGTAAGAGCTAAATCATTATACTGTATTTGTAACTAATGACTTTCACTGAATCAAGAATAAGAAATTAAACTGGATTGCACATATTCCTGTGTGATGTATATTTATCAACAAATGTCATCCTATGCACTGCAGCAACATAAATCTCTGCAAGGCCCAGCTAAACAGCACTAAACACCGTTCCTCTTGAACTCAAAAGCACAATGTGAAACTGATCAAGATTCACACCAAGTACACCGCTGCTGACATATCAAATTTGCTTAGGTTTGTGTCCGATTTTATCACTAGACGCAATCACAACATAATATAAAACCTAACTGCACAATAAGCAGAAAAAGTGCCACCAATAAGCCTAAAAATGAGACGTGCCAGTCATGCTGTAACTTGCATGTGAACAATGTTAAACCGCACTGCTGACAAGTAGTCTTGTGGTTTTGTATCACATGGTGTTATAAGGAAAACACCTGGATTAGATTTCCCCAAACGGATCAGTGGGCGCCATTGTTTAACACAACGATGCGAAAGACTCGCTTGAAAACAGCATTAACTCTACCCATGACTTTAGTTTATTGATCATACTCCTCTTTAAGTGACAGTGAATGAAATCCTCTCCAAACTAAAAAAAATGGCTGAGATGAATCCTAGATTGAAAGGTCAGCATACAAGCAACATAAACACAATATTTATTTTACTGTAGTTGGAGATATAGAACATACAATACAGAATTATGATAAATTTAAAATTAAGTATTGTTGATGACTCCATTAATATCTCGCACACTGGAGTTTTGCTCTGTCTAAACATATTTTTCTGCTCCTCCCAATCACTTAGGGGTGTCAAAATCTATAGGAGTCATGTTTGTCTTATAAGGTGTCTTGAGATGACATTTGTTGCAAATAGTTGAAATTTACAGCAGATAAACACCCAAGTCAAAAATAAAATGTTTTAATTTTATATTATTTGTCTTATTAGTGAAAGTAAGTCTTGCATTTGACACACATTTTCCCTAAAGTCATAAAGAAGCACCACTTGTTGACGAGTAAGAAAACAAATGCTGTACATAGTCAATAAATGATAAAACTACTGAACATACTCTGTCATCCTATATTTAAAATGACAAGTGCTAATAAACTAAGTCAATAGATAAAGACAGACAGGAACTCACAGAACAGAAGGTTTTGGGCCACTGCTGTGTCAGGATCACTTTGGTCCATAACTTGCTGAAATGCAGACATTTCTAAGCTTCTTTCCAATATGATTAAGTTCAAATGATCACAGCTCACATTTATTGAGAAACAGTTACTGCAAATGTGAACAGAAAGTAACAAAAATAGTGACAGATGAGCACAATTAATCATTTCTTATCTGTTTGTTCTTACATTGGTGAAGTAATGACAGCAGAGGACATAGCTGCTGCCAGGCAGACAAGAAGAGGGAAGTGGAGTCTCATGGCTGACCTGCAACAAAATGGGAAATTAAACTCAATACATATGAGTCCTGAAAAATTAAAACCACACCAACACAAAAAAGTTATACACTTTTCAAAATATTCCATGTAGTCTCTGAAGAAATAACTTTGAATCTCATTAGACAATTTGTTTAGAAGAAACTGTCTCCTTAGGTACACATATAACACAAATCCTAGCCGAAAGGACAGAGCATAACTGGAATACACTTATAAACAGGAACTTAGTCCATCTTGTTTACGTAAGTGGGATTTCAGCTCAGTTCCCATTTTCTGGTATAACCGTTTTTTTACAAAGATTGAACACAAATAAAGCAAAAGTTAGAATTACGTTATGATCTTGTGTTCAGATTTTCTAACTTAAAATCTCGTAAAGATAAAACCATGTAAACGCTAACTCACATAAATATTTTTAGGCTATTTAATAATATCACCCATAGAGATTGTATGGGTTCAACATCTTCAAACACTTGTTTGAGGTTGTCTCTAACAGTAAGGAAAATGCTTTTCTTAAGGTAACCCTACAATTCAGTATGACAGCCTAACAGCTTTGGTAAGTGGAAGGTGCTGAGAGACATTACCAGGATAAAAGATGATAACACAGCCCAATTTATTTGTTTATTTCACAAATTTAAGTGTACAAACTGCACAAAAATATGACTTTCAGAGGTTTCATGAACAGAGAAGCACATTGTGATTCAATTGAGATGCACCACTAATATGAAGCAAAGTCATGTAAAATTAGGATAAGTGGTATTGTTCCCACCTTGGAGGCAGCAACAATATGTGTAGTGAGGAAGCTGGACCAGTGTAACTAAAATATATTATTGTGAGAACACAGCTTGAGTTACATGGCATTCAATGATAAATACATTAAATCTCAAATATTCAAGTAGGATGGTGTTGTAACACTAATGTTTCTTGCCAGGAACACCAGTTCAGTACAAATCTAATAAGGCAAAAGGTATTACATGTAAAACTGTACATCCTATTACAATGAAATGTCCATGTTTGTCATTATTTCATAAGTTTTTGACAATTATTCTCCATAAAATAATGCAGAAACACTACATAGACACAGCATCACACACAGATTAAAATGAAAGAGTTGAACTGGACAACTTAAGGTTATAAGGATTAAGTCAGAGCCAGTGGGCTCCTCAATCTCAACATACCAACAGTAGGTGTAGCTCTGCTTAGCTAAGCAGTAAATGACTCAAACCTTTCCGTCAGCTCACAGAAATCTAACGAGAACTTGCAGCTACTTTTTTTCAGTCTAGTTGACAAAGACATGAAATACCCATAAACTTACGACATCACTGCCTAAGGACGCCAATGAGGAAGACGCCCTTTTTGATTTTACACTAAACGCAAAATAAAATTATACTCAAATTTAAAGCTCCTACACACTGTGCGTTATATACTTTTCAACACTTTAACACTGCATAAACAATGACTGTTCATGAAACTGTCTGGGGGATCTTTTGTAAAAATGTTTGGACCAGACTGACGCAATGAGCACAAGGGCTGTAAAGAAATATCAACTAAATGCATATTCCAGACTAACTCAAAAACAACACGACGATCTCTTAATCATTCTAAAAGACAGGGCTTAATTTAGAAGAGAAAAATAATTTTGACAAACTTCACTGACCTTGTTGCAGACATGGAACATCAGACAGTATAACACTTGAATGAGTCCTTCCTTCTTGATATCTCGGCTTAACTAGGTCACGTTTTATATAGTGGTTTACCAACGAACAGTTTTGTTTACGTCGAACAGCACTGAACTACCGGCTTTGTTGGATCAGCCAATCATAAGCATCATGTCGTAAACACATCTTGCGTCATTACGTCTCTGCGTAGAGCCGATGCTTGGGCTGCTTGGTTTAGTATAAGCCGTGACCCGTTTGCTCCTCCGAACAACGCCTACCAACGACGTTTTCAATCCAGGTCTGGATAGATTCGCTGAATTAAAAAACAAACAAACAAAAAAAACAGTTCTTTGTAGAATATTTGTTTAAATAACAAATTTACCTTAATAAATATGGATAAATAGTGCACGTATGTATTATGGCAGATGGCAATATGAGAAAACACCAATTAAGTGAAGTTGAAAACAAACTACGTTTCCACTAAAAAAAATCTATTAAAGATATAAAGTTAAAAAAGAAATATATATCATATTCCGGGTATAGTATGCTCTAAACTTATATTTTGATATTAACAAATTTGGATCAACAGAGGTCTAACAGAAATCGACCCAAAAAAGCATGTTTACAAACTATAAAATAATTTAAAAAATTCTATTTTGTATCAAATCAAATGTTATTTGTATACCACATTTCAGCAGCAAGGCATTTCAAAGTGCTTTTACATCATCACAAACACAAAAACACAGTCATGCAACATTGAATCAACAATCAAAAACATTACATTAAGTCAAGTGCCATCATTAAATTCATAATTAATTACAAATTAAGATGTAATGAGATTAATTACATAATTATTTATTATTCTTTAAATGGGAAAATTTATTTGGGTGAGAATAGAATAAAATTAATAAATGGCTTTTGATATTTCTTAATGATTTTAGTGGGCATAATTTTGCAAAGCCCTTTCAAATAAGTCCAACTTTAGTGTGTAACACAGCAGTTAAGTGTTTTATTTTTGCTGCCCTATATTTTAAATAGCAAAGATTAGATGCCATGGGTAAGATCATTTAAATTTGTTAAATAAAAATCCATCTGTATTTTAAGTTTCCTGTAATTTCTTTACTGAAAAAGTCAATACTTTGCTGTAATTGTAAAACTCTGGCCTGTTATCAGCTATATTGGTTTCCTGTTGGGCACACGTCCATTTGTCTACGTCATTCAGACATCACACACTCCTTCTAAAGCTGCCGAATGTTATCCCATGTTGTCGCCTCACATGATTTTGTCTCAGACGTGCAATCTGTTTAACAGCTCCTTCTCGATGTCAGGAATAGTCAGGTTGTAACTGTAGCTAGTTTTATAAATAGGCCGTGGCCAAAGTTCAGCATGCGACGCAGCTTCTCAAGATGTTCTTTAATGCAGATGGAGAAAATTCTAAGCGCAAGAGTTTGATGCAGTGTGCAGCTAGATTCAAAGCTCTACATTAAAGAGATGTCAACTTAAATTTGAATAATTTGCAAATGTTTTATATTCATTTCGCATAAAGTGGTGAAATTTTATGCTTTATCTGATGTAATTGTTATGCTTGGTAGCCCAACTTGAATCTCATTACGTCTTGAATAGCATTATTGCAGAAATAAAAAAATAATAATTTCTGCTAATGAAATAGCTTACTGATTTTAGTGGCTATGTCTTGAAGGATACTAGTTATATATAGGCAGTTCTCTCTCCTTATAAGGCCTCGGGGAGAGGTTGGTGGGGGGCAGCTGGAGTCGGGCGGTGGTTCTCTTGGCCTTGTGCAGAACTTGGTTTAGGCTGACTCCCTGTGGATTCAGGCTGATAACCGAAGTCGCTGAAAAGAAAATCTTCAGTGGTAAGTAAAAAATGTTTAAACTATGCTTCAGCTCTTACCTCTTCTGTATTGTTAGCTTTATAACCCATCTTCATTTCAAACCCATTAGCAGCAGGTGGGATCAGTGAGGTGGGACTAAAGAGAGCACAGCCAGAAGATGTTTCATGATCCTTTACTGCTGCTAATGATACTTCAAAGTGATGAATGAAAGAATACGGGTTTTACAAGTGGAATAAATGAGCAACGGAGGACTAATGTAGACACTCTGTCTTTCATTTCTTGGACAGACTGTATGTTTGGTCATCTGAGAAGTACAGAATGTCTATGCATTTATTGTTGGTACCCAGATTAGTCAAGGTAAACACAATATGGACAGCTATATTGGCCATCAATATCTGTTTATGAACTAAATATGTTGTTCATGGGAACGTCAAGTATCTAAAATGACGAAAAATAGACATTTTGCTTTGATAATTGCACCTTACCTCTAAGATTTTGATTTCTAAGATAAGATTTTGTAGTGGAATTACATCATGTTGCTTTGTATGGTTATGGCTGAGAGTACTGGAGGTTTACAGTTACAAATGGATTTTCTTGGCTGTTACAGTATAGGCTGGACTTACAGAGGTGCAGAATTTATGGAACAAGAGAGTATCTTGCAAAGAAAACTTAATGTTCATGTTTCCTTTACCTTCAGACACAAAAATTGTTGCTTGCCTGAAATCTGCTATGTAATGCAAACAGCTGTTATTTGCACACAAGAAATTAGTCATGTTTGCCTGGATTTTATTGGTGCTGCTTCAAATTGCTGCTGGAGAGGATGCTCTAAATGTCCTGCTGTGAATAAATTTATTTTGGGAATTTGCTGAGTCTCCCAATGTCACCAAATCCTTTTACCATTCTTGGTTCTTACCTTTTTGTCTGGAATTCAAAGAGCAAAAAGTTAAGCATGTGTATAAATCCATTTTAACAGAAACTTTTTTGCTTTTATAGTTGATACCAACCTGTGTTTAAAGTTACAGACAAACAGATTGGGAATGATATGGTAACATTGTATGCTTGACTGGCAGATTTGAGGCATTAGCAGTAAGCTGAATTTGGGTTTATTGATATGACAGATGACACTGAAGCTGCCGAGTGCATCCCAAAGGTATGGGAACAGGGTTATGGTGCAACACGTTTCATTCCCCATCAGCCTAAGGTTAAGGAACGGGGAAGGAATCGCTTCAGATTTCCTCTGAACTTCTCTCTGGTCGCTGTGGTCAGTAAGGGGAAGTGAACCAAACATGAAGTGAACTGATGCTTCTGTTTTGATGGTTGTGCTAAAATAAATGTTCTAAAACAAATTGAATAAAAAGAAGCTAGTGTTGACTAATTTTACTGGTCAATAAAAACATTATTTTCACATCACATGCATGATTTATAACGTATGACAATATTCATCTCTTTCCAACTTTCAGCTTCATTAAATTATTATTAGGATTCCGAACAGGAGGGTAAATTTATTATCATTGGAAGAACTAAAATTAAAGCTATATGTTTTGATTAGACACAATTTGGTGCATCCTGTTGTCTAACAGTGGTTCAAGGTCATGCCTTTTGTTTATGGTATCTCTTTACATGTGTGTCTTTTATTGCCTGTGTCTAAATCCTAGTGTCACTTCTGACAGTAACCAACAAGCTGATAGTGTTTGTGAGTGTGTTGAGATGTGCCGGATTGTTTCAAAGTCCATGTGTTCAAATTATTCAAAGGCTTTTCTATTTGTAGAAGGATAATAAATAATTTGGTGTGTGTATAAATGATAAGCTTTACCGACACAGAGCCATCACTGTGAACTGTTTGCTATTCAGTTGTTGCTGGCTTGATTTTGTTTTTTCCTTTCTGTAAGAAAGTGAAATGCCTCCTCACAATTGATAATTCCTTTGAAGTTTTAGTTACACATGTGGAAAAAAAAAAGAGCAATAAATAGTCATACCGTAAAAAACAAAGATGCAATTATTGTACAGGTGGAAAATCATAATTTTAGTCCTTGACAGGTTTCAATCTTCACAATTTTGGGTCATTTCTATCAAATTCAGGTAAATACGACTTTAGAGAAAGCAACAACCAACTTAACTATGTTTGAATCATAAAACCCTTGGAACTTGCTAATTTATTTTTTCAAAGATAATTAAGATCCTTCTATATGTTAAGCGATCATACGGGATTATGATGTCAGGCTTGTCATAAACTTCCACATTTCTTGAGGGACCATTTTGAGTTCCAGTTTGTTTTCTTGTTGCTTGAAAGTTCTGATTTCTAATAACAATAAAGTGCCTCAAAGTGGATAAGTATAGTCGCTTCATCATATTTAAAAAGTGATTTTTCTGTATGGTTTTAGGGCTCGACATGACTTGCCATTGAAAAATGCTGAAAAAGCAGTTAATCAGTTGAATTTGGGGACATTTTCTTTGGAAAAACTATAACGACAAATAAAAAAAATTCTAAGCATTCTCTCCCTATTTTTTTTTTCTCCTTGAAGTTGTACTCCATGTAATAACATTTTGTATCGTCTGATATTATAGAACCTCATCAATTATCTTTGAAAGTTCATAGCTGTATCTGTGAGATGGTCTCATTATGCTGTTGTACTTTATTTTGATCTCTCTCGACATTTCATTACTCACCTAACAGGTCAGTGTCTACAGCGCCACCATGTCAGCACGTCTGAAACGAATATATGACCACCAATACCACCACAAAGAGAGCCAATATGTGGTCAAAGAATACAGCAGGTACAGCTGACACATGCTAACAATCATAAACAGGTCTTAATATATCTATCCTGCTTTTTAATATGAATATTATAACTAAAGCAGCATCGTTTTGACTTTACTTTAACATAACGTACTGATTCAGTTATGTTTGATGTTATCTTGATAAATATAATAACATGAACATCAGATTGACAACTGGCAAGTTGATTTGAGTTTCAACAACTTTTTCTGTTGAATGTATAGTTCTCAAAATTCTAAGTAACCATTGTCTTAATAATAAAGTATTTTTTGATGTAACTCCTTTTTGTGCATATATTGACCTATGCTATAGAACAAAGGTCAAATAAGCCAAAAATTGGATCCATAGAAAAATAGAAAGACAGAACATTTTTTTAATTATTATTTTAACAACACATTATTTTTCAATGAAAATACATTATGGCATCAGAGTTTTACACCCTATTCTCATAAACACAGAATTAACTGTCCATCAACCACAAAACATACAACATTGTTAAAACAGCACTGAGAGATAAACTAATTTAGAAAGACTATTCAAGCATTAAATCAGTCACATAATCAGTCACTAATTTGCTGATGCAAGTCTTCTGAGAAGCTTGGCTAGAGATAAATAGTTTATGTTTCAGACATGACTATATTAGTGCAAAAGTTTGTAAGATTCAGAATAATTTACCTAAAGCTGAAGAATCAATGTGTCTTAGTTTAAAAAAATAGAAATACTCTGTATATTTAAAAAAATAAAATAGAAGAATTAAGGATTACTCTGCACTATGCAGACCCTTTTGAAGCTTTTAATATTTTTTGGTTTTGACTAATACTAATGCAAACAGACCTGTTGTGAATGTCCTCAATGTCCAGTGTCCTGAAAAGAATCAATTGATTTTAAAAATAGTATTGTGACAAAATCAGTGTAATTTTAAATGTATGTTAATAAAACTTGCATATTGTTTATGTTCAGCTCCAAGGCCTCTGAAGAAAGATATGAGTACAAAACACAAGCTCGAATTCAGGAAGTGGTAAGATTTATTGAATCAATTTCATTTCCCCTTAAACACATACAGTAAACTAGCTAATAAACTGCTTGACCTCTTATCAACATGCTGTAACTTTATAAATGTCAGTGCAGCATAGTCAGAATAAAGATTCAATAATTAATTACAAGAGCAAGACAAGGAGGTGGGTATTCCTCACCTGTGTATTTATTAGGATTCTATGTTTTTTGTTTAGGTAAGAACAAAGTTGGGAGAAAAATATGTGCGCGAAGAACCTATGATCAGGGGACCAGAGTTCTTCGTCAGACTCAGATCCCATACTGTGTTTGAAAACACTCCGATCAAACTCTTCTGTACTGTTGAAGGCTACCCCATGCCAGTTGTGAAATGGTAATACATGAATATGTTTTTTTTTGTCTTAATCAGTATCACTATAATCCTTTACAAATCCATTTGCAAAAACATACTTCAAGGTATTAATCAATAAACATACACAGGCCTCACTGTAGCTACATATCTTTTCTTCACTTAAGGTATAAAGATGGCGTGATCCTGGACTTGTCCTCTGGAAAGTATCTGGTTGAAGCCAGAGGTGGGAGCCACTCTCTGTTGATCCCAAGGTATAGTAAGTTCAACAAAATAGCTATCTGTCTATTTGGTCATCAGTTTTTTCTCTCCTGAAATTTTATTTTCCACGATTGTCCTGATGAGTTTTATTATTGCCTTATGTCTTAGATGACTGCGTAAGCTCATTTCATCTGAATTTCCAAACATTTTTCTTTTGAACATAATTTCCTGGAGCCTTGAAATCTACCCCTATGTGAGAATGTAATCACCCCACTTTATAAATTAGTATTGAACTAGGATTGACCACATTTTATTTTCGCAGCGATGAGTTCAATTTAGCAAGCTACATCCATACCTCATCTCTGCCATACAAATGTATTTAATAAATAAATTTTAATAGGGCATGTTTAGCAGCATGAAGTGAAGAAGAAACATATCAAAAAGCTTATGCCCATGTAAATAAATCCAAGAGCAGATGAGAAAAAAAA
>NW_015114305.1:112174-145105 GCF_001443285.1 Poecilia latipinna | reverse complement strand
AAAAAAAAAAAAAACAGAAAAAATTTCTGTGTGACGCTTTCAATCAAAAACAACCTTTTACCTGGTGACGCTCCAGAAATAGGCCAACCCTTAAATCTATTTTAACCCAGATCCTGACATCCAACTTTAAAAAAATAAACAAAAACGGGGAAAACCACAGCCGGAGAAACAGGTGCTCCTGGTGCGAAGGTAGTCAAACTAAGCCGCAGAAGAGGGATTGATCCTTTAATGCAGAAGCTGCATGACTCACGCGCAGTAAATTAAAAGACAGACAAGTTCGCTCGCACATCTGTTTCACAGTTACCAGTGTTTATCGGCAGCGTTCCTCTTTCGGGCCTTGTTCCTATGGATCCAATCAGACAGTCCTCGTCTTCCGTGAATTATTGTCAGGAGGAAATAAACACAAGTGATACACATCCGAGATTTTTTTTTTTTTTGCCACGGGGCCCAAACTTCAACCTGCACGAGCCCGGAAGCGTCCTCAGCACACGGTGGATACGTTGCACGTGCAGCTGCAGTCGAGTCAGAGCCACGTCTCCAACCGTCGACTTAATGCCTCGCCGCATTTCATTAGCTACAAACGAGCACATTATTCTGCAGTTTAAACCATAATGCTTCTGCTCACCACCAGCTGGCATGTCGCGTCAAACACAAAGTGTCAGTTCCTGAAGGCCGACCGGACGAGGTTTCTCTGCTTAGTGGAGAGGTGGTATTGCTGCAGTGATAAACCATGAATCAGTGGGAACCTGCTGAAAGACAGAAACAGGCCACCACCTAATTGGACTTGGAGAGGAGGGAAGTTGTAGCTCTTAACTCTTTTTTTTTTTTTTTTTTTTTTTTCATTATTGCTCATCCCTGTGTTTCCCATTAAAATAGTTTCCAGCTGCTGAAAACACACGGCCAGCCCCAGGTAATGCCTTTTGGAGCTGCAGGGGCTGTGCTTCTAATGTTTAGTTTTCCAAACAATTTTGTACTTTTCAGCCACATTAAGTTTCATTGTGCCCATTTTTATTAATCTAAAAGCAAACACTGAACCAAAAGCTCTGTGTTTAGTGCAATTAGTCGTGGCTACTCTCGACGTTGGAGAGCGTGCTTTATGCTCTGCGTCCCAACGCTGAATCCCAACCCGAGTCAAACTGAAGTGATGTTTCACCTTCATTCTTCCACTGATCTCCTTTAGTAACTAGGACGAATAGTTCTTCAAAAAGCCATCTGGAATCTAAGTTGTGTGTGTGTGTCTGGGGAAGTATTTAAAAAGGAAGGAAAAATACATTTCCATCTGATCTGATTCATAATCTTTATACTGATGGGAATGTGCCGTGTGTATGTTGTCGTAGCCATAAAACGTATGATTGTTTTTTCAAATATTAAAGAGGTAAAGCTTTGTGAATCTGTTTTTTTTTCATTAACAAAACTTGTCTATTTGACAAAGTCGCCTTCCCCCTGATTTGAGCTTAATAATCATTAACCGAGTCTGACTGTACACGTTTATTTCAGATGGATAACCAAACAAGTGTATTATCTGAAATAGCTGCTCTAGTTTGTCTTGAAGACAAATCTGTAGTTATGACGTGTTCACTCTCTGTGGACTTTGACTGGGCCAGTCTTGCACATGAATCTGCTTTTCTAAACCATTTCATGTGTTAGAAGTTATTGTTTTAATCATTAGTTGAACCTCAATCTCAAATCGCTTTCAGCATCTACCATGTTCTCTTCCACCGTTGGGACCAAAATTAGTCACACTCTTGTTAGATTTAGATTTAAACTATTTTCAATTCAACGATGCAGTTTGATTTTGTCATCACCCGAATCCTTCTTGCGCTCCACACTCTTTCTAAAGCAGTAATGCTTCATGTAAGAAAAAAAATTTTGGTAAAATTTAAGATTACTTCAAACATAATGGTGGCATGCAATTAGAAAGGTGATTATAATTCATTAGAGACTTTGTAAGTTATTATTCCTGAGGAATATTTTACACAACAGGCACACTACGTTAGTGACAGAATAAATAAAAACATACAATTTCTATTATAATTAATGAGAACTGGAATGTTGTTTTATTTATTTGTTTGCTTTTTTTAGTTTATTAAATGGGGACCATAATGCATATGGTGCATTAATCTGAAAGGGAAACATGCTTTACACCAGATTAAAGCTCCAAAAGCTAATTTACACATGCAGCCACTGATAAGATTTCAACTGAAAAGAGAAAATGTAAAACCAATAGAAGTAACAAGAACATTGTCATATCCTCCTATTTCTATAACAATTTACCAAAAGTCACAAAAATGCGACCTTTTGTTTCCTGATACATTCATTGAAATTAATGCTGGCATATCGGAATTAATTTGTTTTCCATGCAAAGCATTTTCCTGACTTGTTTTTAATTTTGCTGGAACTTCTGCTCCATTCTTCTGTTGTTTTAAGTGAGAAGATTGATCATCCTAATACTGTTTGGTGTTAGGCCAACGGGCTGGATGTTGAACATGTTATTCAACTATTTGTTCTATCGTCCACTAAGAAATTTGTTTTTCTTAATGCTTCAAAACCCCAGTAGGGTGCTGGCACGGCGACACCGACACGTGTTCAGCTTTTTCTCTCTCTCTTCTCAAAGCCTCATTCCACCACAGAAATTCTCTGGCTTCATATTTTAGATGGTGGAGCTCTGTAGCATTATTCATCTGGGAAGTTTACTCTCGAAAGGAGAAAAACAGAGCATCTTCCTCCTTGTGTGTTACGTTGAGGTATCAGGTTGGGGAGGGTGAATACAAATCAACTGCACTCATTTTTATCTTTTTGATTAAACTCTCTGGTTATAGTGTGAAATTAGTGTGGCAACTTCATCTGGTTCGGGAATATTAACATCAACAATTGGTCAAAAGGCCTCTAGATGTCCGAACAGAACACGGAGACTTTAATCTCTCATAAAGCAGACAGAAACAGACATTTTTATGGAACACAAAGCTTAGTTTCAGACATGCATTTCATTAAATGCTACATTCCAAACCTGTAACAACAGCAGCACTGTCACACTGCAATCAAGTCACAGAGCAGAGAGTACGGTAATCGAGAAGGCATTTTTTCTTTGTTTCTCTGTGGTTATATTTAAAAGCACAAATAATGCAATGTTTCATTTATACATGTGTTGATGGACTCAACCATTTCCATCACCAGTCAGTCAGTCAGTCAGAGGTTGGAATGCTTTCCATCAAAGATGGAGGACAGAATAATAA
This sequence comes from Poecilia latipinna, assembly GCF_001443285.1. NCBI lineage: Eukaryota > Metazoa > Chordata > Actinopteri > Cyprinodontiformes > Poeciliidae > Poecilia > Poecilia latipinna. Next base: position 141,872 of record NW_015114305.1, on the reverse strand, counting down.
ACTGAACTATGAAATGACTGAGTACACTAAAAATAGAAAAACAAAATAGCTAAATGAATATTATGTGAACCACTGGAGTCATGACAAAAAAACAACAACTTTCTAATCTTATATTATGTATTTTCTATTATGTTTATTATCTAATGGCAACACAGCTTTAAGAAACCGTTTCCCACAGTGAACACTTAATGCTCAGCAATGTGCTTCACTCGTTTGGTTAAGACGTGTTCTTCCCTTGTTGACAGAAGTCAAAGGTTGACAAAAGTCTGTAATGACTCAGGTCTGCAGTATCTTCTGCTGGAAGTTGTTTTCATCTGTTTTATTGGATGGTTTTATTGCTCTTGTTAAACCAAATTGAACACGGAGGACAGCTCAGTGTCTGATCTTTTAAGACTCATGGATAATTGCTCTATGCTTGTAATTTACAATAAGGTGGTACAAAGGTGGGCTCTAGTTTTCAGGCATTACATACACATTAAATATGCAGAGATAAAGCGAGACTGAATGTCTTAACGTTGAAGATGAACTGGACTGAATCTGCCTACATGACTAGGTTGGATTCACACGAACTGAACCAGAACCAGTCTGTGTCTGTTGTGACTTTACTATTGTGGAAGATGAGGACCACTTTGTTCTTTACTGTCCTCTGTACTCTGATTTTATTTACAAATGAATGTGTATTTTACTACTCTGAGGAGAAAATTTTAAGTTGGAAGCATGGCAGAATTTTTCTGTTACATTTGTTGGTTTTGTCTGTAAAACATGAAAAATAAAATGAGGGCAGGATCCTGGTTGAGTTAGAATATACTTTAGTGGAGCGTGTGACCTGGATGCGGCCATCTTGTTTTGTGTGTTTGTTTGTTTTTTATATATGGAGTGTCTTACAAGGTCAGAGGTGCATGGCACTTAAATAAAAATAAATCATGAACAATATAAGATTCTACAAAACTGGATCTGAAAAACGTGTTCATCTCTCAGCCACAGCACTATTTCTATTTGCTCTTATTTCAGAGTTAACCTGGTTGAGCTTTCTTAATCTACTCTTGCTAAAACAACACGAATCCTGAATGCAGGAAGTTCGGAGTACCAATTCGTCCAGAGCTACTACAATGTTTGCAATTTGTTTTACATTTTCTCAAAATTGCAAACTATTTTCATTTGTAGTATTACCTGATGTTCTGAAATTAATATTATTTTCGAACTAGCTTTAACAGTGATGGCAATTACTGATTCAATAATATTTTTCAAATAAACACCATAATTTGGAAATCCATCAATCTCAACAAATCTTTGCAAGAAATCTTATTTTCCCTCAAATTTTGCTGCCCAGCAAAATATTTCTCCGTTGCCAGCTCTTGGATGAGCCATCAGAGGCTTAGTTTTAGCATAACGGTGCACTCAATACCGTTTTTTTTTTTTTTTTTTTTTTTTTTTGCAGCTTGAGTACAAAACAGGTTTGGGTTGTTTAAAATTATGAATAAAGAAAATTCTAAATATTTAAAACAAAACAAATGTCTGTGTTTTGGAAAGTTGTTAAATTGTGAAATCCCCAGAGTGGTGATGGTTAAGAGCATCTGAAATAACAATGAACTTAAATATCCCAATTTTTAGGAAATTTGCATATAAGTATTTACCTCAAAAGATGTATAAAATTTTGCTTACGCTTTTAGGGCCACATTAGGACTACAAATAAATACATTTATGTGTTTGTTTCATTTTTCAGGAGGAAACAACCAGAAAATAAAACGTGGTAAGCAATCAGGAAAAAAAAAGGCAAAGAAAGCATTTCGCTTTCATCTGAAAGAAGATGGTTTCAGTCTCAGACAGAATCATTTTATTTGGTTTTACTCCTTTTGTTTTTATTTTGGTTTCCCACATTTAGTTAATTTAACTTAGGCTTCGGCTTAAAAAAAAACCTACCACATGCTAGAAATACGGAACACATGGCGAAAGCAGGAGCTGTTTTCGTTTATCAGAACTGATTTTAGACTTTTTTTAAGTCTAGGCAGCACAGATTTACACTTAAGCTATTAAGGGTTTTTATTTTCTGAAGACTGTTCAGTAGACGATGACTCAAAGTGCGAAGAGCCTTGATGCCCCACAGAGGCTCACATAAAGTTGATATTATATTTATTGTGCAACAGAACCAGCAAAGAAACAATGACCAGACCGAACGCAAAGCAACAAAGATGATGAAAATGGATCACCAGCAACGTATCAGTACTAATGCCCTGTGTGGTTTTACACTGGACTTATAAAATAAAACTCGTGAACACAGTTTGTTTTGGCCAGTTCTTGCTGAAACCAGAGAAATCACAAATGCACCTTTGCATTAGAAGATTGTTTGCCTTCATCCATCCCAACTAAAGCCACTGCTGACAGAAAGTCTGCAAAAAGACAGGCAAAATCATGTTTTTCACACTCCTGATTTATTGTTTCCAGTGCAGCCATAAATAAAGTCACTGAGTGTAGGAAAATCTCTTCTTTTTTTTTAATTGGGAACAAATGCCTCACCAACTCAAAATGGGTTTTTTGACACAGGATTTCACAGCGTCTTTTCACTGCCTGTTTGTACAACACAACGACAGTCACCAAAGCAATAGGATCAAAACAAAAGAGAGAAAATTCACCAACGGTATTGACTCGTTGCTAAGGAACATAATCAGACGCTGCCCCAATAAAAGGAAGATGACATTTATGGTAACATAAAACCTCTGGCTTTCATAGGTTGAATAAGGAACTATTAAGACGTGTAAAGTGACAGGAGCTGCAAAATTTTGCAAACACTGAACTGATAAAAAAAAAAAAAAAAAAAAAAAACATGAATGAGCTTTGCCTGGAAAACTAAAAAGGCCTCCAGCAATAGTATCATCACCATCTAATGTCCAAAACTGTGAAATGGGACTTTTTAGGCAGATATGTAAACAACAGACTTAGGTTCCTCTGAGTTCCTCAATTTCTTCCTCTGTAGAGGAAGAAAAAAAAATCTCCACATATATATATATATATATATATACATACAGTACTGACTTCACAGACATAATTGTTCATTGTAAAACATCTGTGTGGAATAAATCACACTCACAGAAGAGAACTGAAAAGTCATCAGGTCTCAGGATGAGTGAGAAAGGAGCTCCTGGCACCGACCCCTGAGCAAGACCGGGGAACTTAACAGGGACAAACGGCAACACATTACTTTTAATTGCCAGAATCACTGAAATTATGCTCAAAGAGGGATTTGCGGATGAGAAGCAGAAGTTGGCTATAAAAAATGAAGAATGCTGCAGCAGGTTGAAATCAACACCACGTTATGTTGAATGCATCTCCAGAGGTCTGAATAGCTGGAGGTTGTCGGGGTCAGATGCCGTGGTATACGAGACGCAAGAGGTATTTTTGAACCAAGCTGACGGCTGGAGCTCCTCTGGATGACGCTTCCAGGTCAAACAGTTTTCGACAAATCTGATACATATATTTGAATACGGACATACAAAGAAATGTTCATCCAACTGGAATCATGCAGGAACAGGCGTTTGGCAACGCTGAGTCTCGGTCTAATACTTCATAAAAAGAAATGCCATGTTTGGTTGAAAACTAATTTGTTTTTGTCCTACAAGCACAGAAAATTAGTTATAATGTACATTAGTATTGTGATGGTGTCCCACTTAGCTCACTGTTGCTTCAGTATTAGTTTTTTTTTTACAGCGACATAGTAACAGGAGGTTTTGTAGAACAGTTTGTGTTTCTAACGGCATACTCGACTTGATAGATACTTCTACAATCTTCAACAAAACTGATTTATTTTCATGTGAAGCAATTTACTGAAATGGTAAGTAAAAGTTAGGATGTATCCTCTAAATTGTGATTGTACCTGTTGATAATTTGGCTTATGTCAAATATTTGCAGCTCCCACTAAAAGTGTGCAGACAAAACTTACAGGAAGGTTGATGACCTGCTTAATAAAGTTAGTGGTTTGATTTGAGTATCGTTAAGATTTCTTATCTAGTTTTTCAGCTGCCTGCGTTAAGCGAGAAAACATGCAAACTTCATACAGGCTGGTTATATGTTTTGAGATGCAGTTATAACCTTATACAAGCTGATTAATTTTGGTCATTCAATTGTTATGCATCAGGGTAAAAATTCTGTTGAGAATAAAACTTACATCTATCTGAACAATGCTCAATTTGTTGCTTTTTGAATTGCAGTTTTCATCACAAAAGGTCCATCCTGGGCTAAATCAAGGAACTTTGACTCCCTGGGTTGGGTGCCAGTTTGTTAGGTCTCCAGGATACCGCTCCTGGGCAGAGTTTGCCTCGACTTTGTTTTCATCAATGGATAAATAAGCATATTAAACTAAATTTGAGTAGGAGACTAGGTTATTCCAACTTTCTGCTTGTAGCGGTCGCTAGGTTTTGATTTAATGGCCTGAGTTTGGTGATCCATACGCAACGTCACCGCTCTTTGACAGCTTTCAGCTGCGGTCTTAGCTGAATGGTAGTTTGGTATCGTGAGCTACTATTCCCCGAGATGTTATTTATTCAGAGTAATCGTTTGCACCAAATATAAAAATAATTAGAGTTACGATGTTTTTGAGAAATTGCACTTCAGAATTTTCACGGATGAATTACCCAAAAATCACGTTTCCAGCTGCACCTATCGTCAACGTCGAGGCACGACGAGCAGCACCTGGATCCAATATTTCCCCTCATACAGTACAATGAAACACTGTTTCCCCAGGTCAATGCTTTGTTTACACAAGGTCTTGCTCGTGTGCGTGGTGAGACAAACCCTGGCGCATGAGATCATACTGCATGTGCAGGCTGATTACTGGTGTGCACTCTTTTTGGAAACCGTCGTGGCTCCAGATGAACCTGTAATCCATACTTTCTGAGGCTAATCTCATCTTCGGATTATCCGGAGAGGAGATAATCGTCTCCAACATTATGGCTCGCAGTGAAAGGACAAAATGTGCTCTCACGCTTCCAGTGGAAAAGGAAAACTGTGGCATTGAGCAATGCAAGAATGCAGGTGATTATTGGTGATTATTTTAGTTTTACTTCTGTTTTTTGTTTTTCTTAAGTGATTATTTAAGCAAAACTGTCCTTACTCAAAGTGCTACATCATGAAACTTGTGTTTGTTTTTTTCCTTCACCTGCATTATGTTGTGGTAAAGAACGTCCCAATCACAGTAACCAGATTCATCAGTTTATATAAAGCGTTTAATTTATTTAATTATTTTGTTACCCGTTACAGCTGCACAAGATGATAGCACTGATTACATTCATCAATATAAAACAAAGAGACACAGGAAACGTACAAGATTAACACCCTATCTTGCAATGACTGATGACATTTGCAGAGTTATTTACATGAATGAACACTGTGTGTTTGATTTCTGGCTGTTTAACCAGGAATGCTGAAGGACAGTGATAATAACACGATACACGCACAAAAACAAGACAATAAAACTTGAACTGACAGATTGCAAAAGGCATGACAGTGACACAGGGGTCTGCTCCGAAAATTATTTATTTATTTTTTCTTCACTTGGGTAGATGACTAACAGAACAATTTATTCCTAGCAAAAACCTGAAGCTTGATCTACGTGTGGAGCTGTGAGTGACCTCCGGAGAGAACCGACGCTCATGCTTTCCGACAGCGTAGACAAGCAGAACATAACCAGGTGCAGATGTGAAGGGCCACACCGTGAACGGGCAGGGTCAAGGATAACAAATCCAGGGGAAAGTGTATGAATGCCATAGGAAACACTGGAATCGGTCACCCAGAAAGTTTCAGATTGAAAAGACAGACAGCAGTACAGAAGTTTCTATGTATGCCTTTACTGAGAGCGTCTGTTGTTTGTCATGCTCCGCTTTCTGCTTTTGCTGGACTCTCGATAGTCCCAATATGAAACTGAAAGAAGGATTCAAATCCCGGGGCCGAACGCCTTCATGAGTTCCATCTAAACACTTTTTATCTGCCTAGTTAGGCGTCTGGAGACCCAAATGTTTATACCTGAGTGAAGCTGCTCCCCCCACACACCTTCTTCAAATCAAACAAAAACGGTGTCAAAGGTTTGTGCAGCAAAAATTGTGGTTTGTGCCGCTAAAGATTCTAATAAATGTTTCCAGAGACGATCAAATGTCAGCCACATTTACAAAATCAAGCAGGTTTGGTGACAAACAACTGTGCTAAGAAGATGAAACCTCTGGAAACATTTATTAGCATCTTTAAAATGAGAGCAAACCAGCACAAACGTTTGGTACCAATTTTGTTTAATTTGAAGAAGGTGAGGGTGGGACCAACTTCACTCAGGTAAAGTTTATTATTACCTATAAAAATCCATGAAAAAAGGCAAATAAATCATCTGGAGGGGAGAAAAACTGAGACAGTAGACTGTCGCTTTTACTCTTCAGAACAGTGCAGCGTTTTGCTGCTTTATATTTTCCAAGAAAGAGGAAATCAGTCAAGACTAAAGTGCTTTGCAAAGATATTCATACCTCTTGAACTTTTTCACACTACAATTACAAACATCAGGGTATTTCAGAGAGATATTAGTGACTGATATCCAACACAAAGTGGAGAAAAACTGTGAAGTATAATGAAGACACTAAATGCATAACAGAAATTTTTACAAACAAAAATCTGAAAGGTTTGTTGTGGATAAGTATTTGGCATCACTGAGTCAAATAACTGAGGTTTTGGCAGATTTAGAGACGGAGAACATCTATGGACACCAAATTAAAAGCTCTTTCTGGGCTTTGACTGGGCCGTTTAAGCACATGCATGTGCTTTGATTTAATTGATTCCATCGAAGGTCTTTGTTCGGCATATCTTTACTGCTGACTGCTTCAGACATCAGTGAACACAGAGACGAACTGTAATTTGGCCTTTTCTGCATTTCCCAAAATGTTGACTTGTACTTGTATTGTACAACAGAGTCCATCCACTGGTGCTGGCTTCAAACTGTAAATGACTCAACGACAACATTATACATTTCAAGGAGTTTTTAAAATTAGAATAGCACCAATAACTAAAAAATTACCTAGGTTTTTATGGCTCTTCGATAGAGCTAAGAAATAAATCCGAGCATGACAAAGATCAAAAAATGACATGTATCTCAGACGGACAAATGTCAGTTTAGCTATACAAACCTATCACAATATAAGTTCTTCCCCTTTAAGAGAAGGCAGATAGAAGGTAATGCAAATAAACAGTTTTCACACAAAACAATAGTTGCTCGTCGGTTTGGTCTTTGCGTTTCTGTTCAAGTAACAGGATGCGGCCCGGTTTTCCCCAAAGGTTTGGTAGTTAAGCAGCAAAAACATGAGCAGAAACGGGCCGTAGCGTCACAGGAGACTCACCCAGTCAGAAGGCACAGAGGTTTATGAATGAATGGTCAACACCCACCCACACAAAGAGCGACAGATGCAGACTTACTGTTTCCGTTACAAAGGTGCTGAAAATAATCTAAACACAGTCCGAACTACGAGGAACATGGCGATCGAAGAGACGTCTTGACAGGAAGCGTCATCGTTGATCAGGAAGCGTGTCTCTGTGAAACAGAAGAAGCTCGTCAGTAAAACGGTTCAACATGGGCTACATGTCATCACTTTGAAGAACCGTAAGACTTTTTTCACCATTCAGTAAATTATAAGAGCTGATTTTATATGAAACTAAGATTCATACAGGTACACGAGGCAACTCACAAAATAAGGAATATCAAACATCATCATGATATACAGTGGTGATTCCTCTTTTTTATTGTTTGTTTTTCAAATTAAATGAAACATTACTTACAGTATCTTGTTCGTTACAGTTCTATGAGTGCATAGAGGAGCTTTCTCTCTGGGTATCCAGAACTCTGAAACACATTCAGGAACAAGTGGAACAATGTTATCTTTTGTATGTCACATTTTGTACTTTACAGAAAAAGTGCTAGACTAAACTCAGCATAATCAACATCAATGCTACACAGAACAATGCAACAAGCAAAAGAAAAATGGGAGACATCATTACACACATCACAACAAGTTAAAGGCAGTTAAAGTAACGTCTGAATCCGACTGCTTTTGTCTGCATCTGTGGCTCCAGTCCTGGCTAAAACTTAAGAAAGATAAATCTGTCTCCACACTACTTTGGCATGGCCTGAACTTCTCTACTTTTGAAGCTCCTGACTAACAAACAAACGCTTTGTCTCTTTGGTCTTGTTAGTCTCTTGTATCTCAAACCCACTTCCGCCTTTTTCGTCCCTCAAATCCAGGTTTATTTAGTACATTATCTCACTGAGGTCTAAAAGCTGCAAACAAGTGAGCTCACGCTTGATGCTGCCGCACAAAGTCTGCAAACTGCCGGTCCTTAGCGTAGAGTTCAATGATGCGTATCCTGTCTTGGATTTCCTGCAGAAAAACAGGATTTCACTCGATAAGGGAGCAAAAACAGCAAAAACAGAGAAATTGCACACAGGACTGATAATGGATGTGGAACATAATGGAACGTAACTGTGCTCAGTTTCATGCATGACATCCGGATCCCTTTGTGCAAAAGCCCTTTCCACTGTTTGCATATGAAATTATACTTAAAGCGATCTTGTGCCTGTTTTGAATCTATTGTTTATACTAAAACTCTTTTAAGGATTTTATCTTGGCTTTCCAGTATCTTTACTTTCTCTGTGTTCGGCCATAACTTGGAACAAACCGGGGATCATTATCTTGTTGAAAGGTCCATTTTGAGTTCAGTTCTAATTTCCTGACAGATGGACCGGTGTTATCTCCCGCCCTGTTTGATAGGATCCAGAACTCATTGCTGAGTCAGTCACTGAAAAGCTGCCCAGTCGCAGAGGCAGCTAAGCAACCACCAACACAACACTTCCAACACTATTTGTATGAAAGTCTTCTCCCGACAAAGATATTACGTACCAATACCAGACATGTCTACGGTTACTGTGCAATATATATATATATCTGTGTTTTGATAAATTAGTTTGGATTTTTATAACACAGTCATGTACAGTCTCTTACTCAAAGTGGACATCATTTAACATCAACCACGGACATGGTCTCCATGCAAAAGATAAGCTGCTGTGCAGCTTTGTTTCATTACCTAAAAAGAGATTTGACACCAGTGACCACTTGGTTTTCTTATTACAGTTGTCATCTTGAGGATTGGACAAAAAATAGCTGCTTATCTTTTAACAACTGGTGGATTATTTTTTCCAAGGACAGGTTCTGCTCACCATTGACGTCTACAACGTCTTCATGATACATTTTCTTAAGATTCCATATTTATGTTGACGCATTAAAATCTGGAATCCCTTTTGTTGACGCCACCGGGAGCTATGGCGAGTCTCTTCAATTAAGTCCCATCACTTCTCGCCTTTGATACATATCAGCTGCGTCATGCTGGGGCAGAGTAGGATGCTGGGCTGCAGCTGTGGACAGTTTTATCAGCTCTTAAAGAGAACAGGCTCAAAAGGACAATTGGACGCTGCTCCTTGTATTGTCTGCAGCAGGCCACACACGTCCAGCATGAGTCGACGAGTAGGAAATAACACGGGCTTATTTTCTTGTTATGCATTTGATGCAGGCTTTTTTTTTTTTTTTTTTTTAGATTATAAGTATCTGGACGTCTGAAATTATGAGAAACTGAACTTTAGAACTGAAATGTTCTCCATCTTTATCTGAGCTGCTTCAGACTTGAGCTTGACATGACCAATCTTTTAATTACCATCTAAAGGAAATGGAGGCAGGGAGGGAAATAGATACTTACCTCTTTGGTCAGCTCGCTGTTTTCATAGATGTGCCGTATCTCCTCGCTGCTAAAGTCGGTGGATGCCTCAGCGCTGGCACTGCTGTACGTAGGCGCTTCGGGATAACGACGGTAATAGTGGCTGAAGCCTGTAGTGGCTTCACTTTCATACATGGGGTTGTATTTGGTTGCCCTTTCCAATGACGGAAGACTTTCCACCCGCCTGAAGACCCAGAGAAATAAAGAAAACAATTAGTCGAGATGTAAAGGCAGGGAGAGAAACCGAGCCTCGAATTAAATGACTAACCCACTAAGGTAAACCGTGCGACACGACTGTTGTGCTCGTCTTCAAAATCCTAATTTTCCAAGTTTCCAAGTACGAACACAACAACACGCCCTGAAGTGAGAACTTTAACTTGGAAAGTCTTCTTCTGAGCAACTGTGAGTTCAAGTTCAATATTCAGTGTGGCTGCCAGCCACGCATATAAAATATAGTTAAAGTTGTAGATATAAACTATTTGTTAGGACTTCTAATAGTTTATACCTCAATAACCAAGAAGCACACACTGTTCCTTAAAATCGCTACTTGTGAATATAGTTTGTAAGTGTTTACACCCATAAAATGGAGAGGAATACACTGTCATCAGCTTGATTGCTACTAGTAGTGAGCATCCCAACATGTAGTAAGCCTAACTGGTTTTCTAAATAGCAACCAGAACATGATAAACTAAATTGTGAAGACACTTCCTGGTCCCAAAGGTAGCAAGTATATTAGCAACATGTCAGAGCAGCTAAAGGCTGTGATCAAAACACTGCAAAAATTATCTATCTTTTATTAAAATGTGCATTTTGGCACGCTTCACTTTGTTTACGTTATTTCCACATTTGAAAGTCAATCAGAAATATTGTTAGCAGAATCACTTTCTGGCTCAGCGTTCAACATGGCAGCACACACCCTTTATAGTGTGTTAAATCTGACAGGTCACGTGATGCGACACACAATAATCCAATAAGAAAACAAACAACAAATGTGAGCATAAAAACATTCCTACTGTCAACACCCCCACTTGCTCACATTTGGATAACTTCCTCTGACTCAATATTTCAATCAAAATACATTCATGATACACCAAACAAAACAACAATGATGAGTCACAAAGTTTCTTTAATTTAACTCTTCCAGATCGAAGGTAGCGCCGACGATCCAGCCAAATTTGCAGTACCGTAATTCCGCCACATTTTGCGTTACCTGAAAAACTCCAACAGTTTCTGAGAGGGGAGACGTTGCGCTTTCCAGCCAATGTCGGGTTATTACGGTAATTTCACCCCCACCGTAGCAGGGAGAGAAATTAAACAGAGAGGCGCTCTTTTAGCAGACGGTAAACTGCGAAAAATAACTTGCTAGATATTGAAAGTTCCAGTTGTTATGGATAAATAAGCAATATATATTTACTCACAGGACATTTAAAGATTTAAAGAAAAATTATCCAGGCGGACATTTGAAATCTAGGTCATAAATGGTTAAAAGAAATGTTCTTGAATTAAGTTCTTAGCATTCGGTAAATCAATGACGTTCCCCTTTGGTGGTTCAGGGTGCAACCCGTTACTCACCCAATGGCAGATGGACATAGCCAAGCTGTCTCAGTTTTGTAGGTAAAAGAAATGTTGGCTGTTGTCAAATTACGGATGCTCTTGGGTATTCAGTACTTTTAGCTCCTGTCCTCACCGTACGGGATCCTCCGACTCTTCCTTGTCGTACTGATCCCGAAGTGTCCTGGCCAGGAAGAACAGCACTCCGGACGCCACAAACAGGAAACCAGCAACGGAGGCTATGGCGATGCCAACCACCAGAGGCTCGGACACATACTCCTCACAGTGTTCACCTCTGTACCACCAGTTCTCTCCAACACGACACCTGGAGACGGAAAATGTCAGCCTGAAATGTATTTGTAAAACTGTGGACTGAATAACAGAACTCAACTTCTATTGAACAGCAGAATCAAAATGTTTCGGCAAATAAATCACGTGAAAGTTGTTCCTGTTTGCATTTTTGTCACAACAAAGATGATAAATTTATTTCAATTCTGCCTGTCTTATTAAAAAAAAACTGATTACTTGTTATGGAAGAAAATCTCTTATTTGTTTTCTGTCTCCATGGAGGAATGCAACACTTTTAGCTGGAAGTTAATGAGAATCCAGCAGCACGTGGCACTGCCTTCATGTGTTATAATGCTGTAGTGGGTGTGAAACAGAGGTTAGCAGTCATCTTGGCTTGTCTACCCCAAGTCTGCTCATAATTACTAGAGTGTTAAAAAAAAAACAACCTTGCATCTCAAAGTCTGAGCAGGGCTAACAAAAAGTTCCTGTCACTTATTTCCAATGCTGGCTTTTCATCTTCAGCACACATGCATAAATCTGTTGCACATGCAAACACAAGTTCTGATCAAAGTAGACACATTGCAGACATCAAAGTGGGGAAACCTTCAAGGAAAAAACTCAAATTGAAGAGCAAGATATTCTAAAAAAAAATCTTAAAGGTATGAAACAGAAACAAAACACAAACTGTTTGTTTATTGTGTTTCTTCTTGACAGATGAGCTTGTGTTGAGCAAATGACAACAAACTGCCTCTCGTGTGTGTAAGTGAATTGGTAAAAAAAAAACACTCGTTCATCATGACCAAAACATGTAACCTGAACACATATTAAAAATGAGATCTGCTGGTATGCATATTGACCAGAGGTGCTCATTAACACAAATTTATTTTTAACCTTATTTTGATCGCTTTTCTGAAATGAAATAAGTCATTTGAACCATGCCCTCCAAACCAGATGCACAACCTGCTCCGTTTGGAAATCTTTGACAGTAATCAAAGCACAGACTGTTTTTGTGTTGGAGGAAAATGTGTCAAATGAATGTTTGGCTGCTAAATGGTGGCAGAAACAAGTTACATAGTGTGCTCTTTCGAAACAAAGACCATTTATGCAGAAAACATGGATTAGCTTTATGGAAGTAAACACAGGTGGTGATGACAGGTTTCTCTGCACCCACCAAAATCTGACTGAAAAAAAAACAATCTGTGTTGGGAACTAGAATCCTGAATTTAAAGGAAGGAACAACCCCAGAGTATTGAGGAAACAAATTAGTTAACTCCAGCTACTACAGAAAGCTAAAACAGGAAGTAAACAGCTAGACGACCAACGCCACCAAATCTGCTGTTTGTAAGCATTAACTTTAAATTAATAGCGACTCTCTCCAAACGTTTCTCCAGCAAGTTTACCCGCGGTAATTAGCTTCAGCTGTGACTTTTTTCTTTGTATCTGAGCAAAGTGAATCGGAGAGTATTCGACTGCAGCGACAGAGTGATTGTAAATCAGTATTTTATTTTTCCTTTCATTCAGCACATTTATAGCCTTAGCTAGATGAGACATTTTAGAGCTAGGAAACGTAGGAAAAACTAGAGTTTGACTTGCAGAAGCCATGTTCTCTGGAAAAACATTCCGATGTGCAAATTAAACGAATAAAACATCGATTGATTAGGTTTTATTCTTGCACCACCACTCTGTGTCTTGCTAATGTAAAGTATACAAAAAAAAAACTCAATACATTATAAAGATAACAGGTAGCAACAGTACTCAAAATCACAACAAGATGTAATTGTCTAAGGAAAGATTATATTAGTTGACAGCTTTTACAATACACAAACACACCTCTCATTTCTGTGGCATTTTAAATTGTTGGATATATTCTTCCTTGTTTAGACCTCCAAGTGTCTGTTAACGTTGTGTGAACACACTGCAAGCTTCTCCTAAGCGTTGGTCTTTATTGACATACGCCAGGTTGTCTCTGCTTTGAGGCAAACAGATGATGCACAAATGACTGAATCTGACCACAAGGTTAAACTGTGCGTCGCTCAACTCAGCCTCAGTCTGCTGTCAAGCGATAAATCAGCCAGGGGCCTTTTATGTGAAAGCAGCAGCCTAATGATGTTGGTCAGAACCACAGCAGAAACTACGGCTTCAGTCTGAATGCTGCCAGGATTTCAGTGGTGTATATTACATTTTTTTGTCACAAGGTCTAATTGGCACCGTGGTAAACTACAGGCTGAGTGACTCTTCAGAGCAATTTTAGAACTTTTTTAATATATATATTTGTCAGTGGTTGAAAATGAAAATAACTAAAGATGTAAAAATGATCAAATTTTCATTTCAAATAAGAAATTTAACTGCATTAGGTAGAGAATGTAGTAAGATTTGTTGCTTATGCACAATATTGTGACATAAAAAAATTAATCTGACTTCAGTGGGATAGTATTTTTTTTTTCTACAATGTATCACATATTAAACAACTTTGACATAAAAATGATTTTATTTCTACGACGTTTGAGGACTTTGTAAAAGTGTAAATCCTCGCATTCTTTCATTTAAAACCTTGTTCAAAACAAACCTGAATCTGGTCTGTAATCTTGAAAATCAGCACAAGAAGCAAACATCTCTTAAATTAGTGAAATAAGTAATTGTATTTACACTTCTTCCTTCTAAACTCTACTGACTTGGAAAATCTGTTTAGTCACTGCGGCCGGTTAGAGCTGAAGACTTGTTCCCCATGCACACACAAACACAGTCTTAATCCCTCGCCCACCTGCAGATGGCTCCCTGGCCAGGGATGATGTCACACTTGCCGTCATTGAGGCAAAAGTCTGTCTGCAGCTCACAGATGCTTTGACACGGAAGGCCGTCGACACTGAAGTAGCCCGCGTTACAGACGCACTCCGCTTCCCCTGACCACTTGTTCACTTTACATTCTGCGTACTCGTTGCACGCCTGGAACTTGCAGGGGTCGGCTTGGTCACCTGGAAATTAAAAGCAATTAAAGCACTCAAATTAAAACAGGTACAAATGAATTTCTATTCAGCTGCTTTTTTTTATCTTATAATCCAACATAAAAAAAAAACCCTTACATTATATCTTTGTGGATGAATAAGTGTAGTTGCTTTTTATGTTGCAAGTTGGTCTGTTAGCCACTAATCTCAGTGAAATGCAACATTCAAAAGTATTCAGATTTACTTGACTAAAAATAAAACTTTAGATGTGTGCTGAACATCAATTTATGTTAAACAACTAATTTATTTTTAGTTTGAAAACCCTGTTTTGTGCTTTTTTTATTTAGAATTTAACTTCATGCAAAGACTAACTTTTATGTGCTTGTTGGTATTTCTGTTTTGATAGAACATGTTTTAAATATACAAAAATTATTATCATATAGCTGCTCATGTCTGTTCAGTACTATTATGCATTTCTAAAGAATATGTTTACAATTTACCCAAAGTTCTGAAAGTGCTATTTGTTATCTTTACAGCTCTTAGGATATTGGAAGAAAAAGAAAAAATTGGATTAAATTGCAAAAACATCACAAATTTACAAACTCGCAGCAAAACAAACTGTTTAAAAACACATTTTACATAAATACACCAGTATACATGATTGTTGAAACATTGTTCCCTCTGCCTGGTGCTCAATGAGAACTCTGCTACTCAGTATTGCCTTCTTTGGAGTTATTTTAGTGAAAAGGGTGAGATTATATCTGTTCTGTGTTTGGTGCAAAAATGTAGAGCAGTTAAAGTTCCGCTACCTAAAAAAAGAGAGTTCACCCCTTGGATGTTTTACTCTTTTTGCTGCTTTTACAACTCAATCAGGATCCACATAATTTGGCTTTTTGAAGAAAAAAATACAAAACAATTTAATGCTAAAGTGGAAATTATTCCACAAAATAATGGCAATAACAAAGTAAGTGATTGCATAAATATTCACCTGTTTTAAAAAGACTGACCTTAATCTACAGAGGTCTAGCCAGCTGGTGCTAGTGGTCTCTCTCTCAATGAGTGGAATGGAGATCACCTGAGTGCAGCGAGTGCATCTCCAATGAACGTGGTATAAAAACACCTGTGTCTGGAAAAACCATTAACTGCTTAAACTGTATTTCTGGCTACCATTACGGCATGAAGACAAAAGAGCACTCCAAGCAAGTCGGAGAAAACGTTATTGAAAAGTATAAGCTGGCTATGAACAAACTCCCCTGGAGTTCAGGTAAATCTCTTTTCCTTCCAGAAGTGGAAGGGAAATGTCGAATGTGTAAATCTGACAATCAGGCCAACCTCACAAACCGAGTGACCGTGCAGGGAGGAGTCTGGTGGACTAGGCCACCAGCACACACAGCAGGAGTTATAAGCTTCAGCAGCTGAGATGGGACAGACTCTGCACGCAGCTGCTGGTTTCTTCACCAGTCAATGCTTTATGGGAGAGCGGCAATGGAAAAAAAAAAACACTGTTGAAGAAAACTCATATCAAGGCTCGACTAAAGTTTGCCAAAAGGCACATGGGAGACTCCACGGTAAATTAGAATAAAGTATTTTGGTCTGACTACTTTCTGCCTGTGTTTGTTATTTTGAAACAATGAGATTCACCGTTAGTCATATTTTATTTCATCATTAGATACCAGAACCAGCTCATAAGTGTAAAGATTAAACAGTACTACTCAGGGCTTAAGTAGCCTTTTTACACAGCACTTTTTTACTCTTACTTGGCTAATATTTAAATAGCACTCTTTAAATTACTTAATTACCAGGTAATTTTGTCAATTTGAAATCTCAAAGAGCAGCACCTTTTTTCTCTGCTATGTTGTTCCTGAGCCCATTGTACCAAACTCTCTCCATCTCACTGCAGTTCAGAGTTAGCAGGTCTGCATCAGTCTAGACTGCAAGCACAGACATCAAATGATCATTCTAATGCTTCTGAAATCAGTCTTGTGAATAGAATAACAATTGGCATAAAATGCATCTGCATACTTCCTGTGTGGTTTATTCATGTAGACGTATAAAACACTTGCAGCCAAAGCAATAGAAAACACTAAAGAGAAGGTATTCAGCATTAGGAAACACCAGAATACAGATTTTGGGATTGGATTCCTCCCCTCCCAAAAAAAAAAAAAAAAAGAAATGGCTTAAGGGCGCTCTATATCAGGTTTTGTAATTGCATTATTGGCATGTGATTTATGTTTGTATTTCCAGACAGGCTCACTTTGATAATATCTGTCTGTTGTTTTATTGGGTAGAAACAGATAAACAAATCTGCCAAAGTCTTCAAAAGCACATTTGTGGTAGCTTTCAGCACAATAAGGGTCTTTAGAAGCACATTTGGCTATATTAAAACAGGCATAAATCTTTTTCACATAAAAACATTGCCATCCATTCCTTTTAGTTCAGCTATATTATTAGTGCATGATGCGATTCAGCAGTGTGTTGTTTTCTATCACTATGTTTTACGATAACTTTTTCAGTGGTTAAATTTATGACAAATATTACATTCATTCTCAAAATGAATTGTTGGTTCACAGATGAGTAGACAGTCTGAGAAACGCCAAGTATCAAAGGAGACGGCTGGATGACAGTAGTTAAATAATGAAAGTAAACTGCTTAGCTCAACATTAAGACGGACTCGCTCTGTCAATTATGGGTTTGCTGTGTAAGCATCGACTTAATTTAGTGCAAGAAACTCACCCGACTCCACATCCAGAGAGTATTTATCAATGGCTAGGTTCATGGTCTGGTACGCAGTGTTACAGAAGTCCTCCAGGATTAGGTACACGGTGGTGGTGACGCCCCGAGCCACAGGCCTCCCAAACTTCATCCGACTGTTGACCACGATGCTCCCATTCCTGAAGTTCAAGATCTCCAGATTCTCAAAGTGGCTCAGGTTGGACTGAAGATAGGGCACAAGCTTGGAAAGAAATAGAAAAATCGGATTTTGCGAGCTGCATGCCGGTGTGGACTCTTTACCAAAAACAAATGCAATACAGCGTCGGTGGTTACCAGTTCTAGGAAGCGCTGCTCCAAGGCCTTGTACTCGGCGGAGCTCTTGTTAAAGAGATCTTCAGAAAATACCATGTTGGTCACTCTCAGGCTGAAGAAGACTATCAGAGCTCGCCTCGGGTTTATAGGCATGGCAATGCTGACTTGGTCTGTGCCTTGGGCCACACTGAATGGGGATCCAGTGCTGCCTTCCTCTGTCTGGTTGGTCAAGCCGTAATCATAAGGAATCAGGTCATATCCGTGATCTTCAGGGGAGGCATCATCCAGGTCCTCCTGAGTGGTCTACCTCAACCAAACAGAAAAATGTCTTAAAAATTTGGCTTCTAATTGATGCCATCTGCATTTTAAAGAATTGAAATAATTATAACTTTTTCTCCAAAGAGTCTAGGGTAAAGGTGCAAGAGGCATACTTTTCAATGTAAAGTGATGTGTAAGACTCAAAACTTGTTACAATAGAGGTCCTTTACTGGATGTCGTATGAGTAATTGTCCTATCTTTGAAGCTTCTATGAATGCTCAACATTATACATTAATCAGGCATAATGGCATGAACACTGACAGATTAGTACTTTATTATCGCACCTATGAGTGGGGAGGAGATAAATGGTAGAATAGAAAAGTTTGTCTTTAAAAATGAAAAGGTGTCGGAAACCAGAAAAATGGGCGAGCCTAAGCATTTGACTGCGTTTGAAATGGATTAAACTGTGATGGCTTAATAACTTGGTCTGAGCATCTCCAAAACTGAAGGTAGTGAGAGGTGTTCCCAGTCTGCAATGATCAGTGTCGTACAAAAAGCCACCTGGAGAAGGAAGAGTGGGAAGTAAAGGCTGGCCTGTGTTGTCAGTAGCTCATATTATTATTATTGGTTATTATAGAAAGCAGTGAATCACAGCATGTTTCATTTCAGCACACAATAGTTAGGTAGCTGCTGAAAAAAACACATTGGGCACATCAGTATCAGAATCTGACCTGGTTGGATTGATCCATAGGATTAGGTTTGCTTTTACATTTTGTAGAAAGTGAAATGTGTGTGAGTGTGTGCTTTGCAAACCTGTGTAACCTGTGGAACCAAGATGTACTAAGGGAAGAAGGCAAGATGTTGGAGGCAGTGTGGTGGTTTGGGCAATTCCTTGTTTTGGAGCCTTGGGTCCCTATCCATGTGAATGTTACTTTGAAACATACCACCTAACTAAGCTTTGCGTGGACCATGTAAACCTCCTCATGGGAACAGAACTGTCCGACAGCTGTGTTCTCTGTCAATAGAAAAATGCTCAATCCACAGAACAACAACTAGGGAAGTTTATGTCTTCCCCCCTTTTGCTACCATGTCAGGTAGCAAAAGGGGGACTGGCACTCATAATGTTATGGTCCATAGAAATCATGTCATTTTTAAACTCGTTAAAGAGCATTACAGAACATATTCTATTCCAGATTGTAAAGAAACAACATTCAAGATGTTAATATCAACTTTACTTTTACCAGTGAAGTGATGGCTTTGTCAGGCAGAGCATCAAAATCCGGGACGATGGATGAGATGACTGTAAAAGGGGTTTCCTCCTCTGGAAACAGGGCAGTTGGCAGTGGGTGGCGTGGGAAGTCTGTCCCAGGTAACTTCGAATCGTCTCTGTTCACGAGCAAAATCTCATCCTCCACAAGATCTCCTGCTAAGATCTCTGGGGTCAGAGGTGCCTCCTCCTCTATATCCCTGGCTTCAGACAAAGATCCCTCTTTCACTTCACTTCCATCACTCTCAATTGTCTCGTCAAAGCCTTTTTCATCAAATGCAGGTTCCTCAGGATAGGTAAAAATCACATTGATCCCTACATCCTGGTCAGGGTCTTTGCCAAACTTGCTAGAGTCCTCTGGTGCCTGAACCACAGGTTCATCGACATCAGAGTGGAGCGTGGTTTTGGCTACATCAGGCTCCGACGCCTCAGTTGGGATATTCACTGTCTCTGTTGGGGGTAAAAGAGCTGGCTGGCCTTGTTCTATTGTGGTCTTAGTTAAAACTGTAGAGACCTCAGGCTTTTCCAAAATCTCAACCTCATCAACTTTTTCTTGTTCAGGTTCTGATTTAACATCTTCAGTCTCTACAAGAGATATTTGGTCTTCTTCTTCAATGGATGGCTCAATTAAACTGTCCAGGTTTTCTCGGCCTGACCCAGAAGCCTCCGTTTCTATTGGCGGCTCAGGCAACGTGGAGCTCTTTGGAGTCTCCTGGGAGGGAGGTCCTGGTAGGAGCTCTGTAGGCGGGATGGTCTCTGGAGCAGGAGCTAGCACAGCATCCTCTGGCAACAGATCTTCCTCCTCAATGCCTGGATAAACAAAGATGAAACGACTCAATCTGTTTTACAGCAACACTTGGTGTCCATTTCAAAGCTCAAGAAAAGAAAGTCGACAACTTACTACCAGCTTCAGGTGGACTGGTGGCAAGTGCCGCCTCAGGTGACGCTAGTTCACTCTCCTCCAGAATAACGATGTCCTCTTCTGGTCCCAGGGTGTTGAGTTCTACTGGTGGTGATGATCCACCGCCAGTGGGATGATCCAGGGTCAAGACTTCTGATAGGTCAATGCCCTGCAACACAAATAGGCTTTGTTAGCTAAACACAAGTCCATGTATGGATCCTTCCTGCAGACAGAAGGATCAGATTGGCCATGTACTTCACACCAAAGGGAGTTAGATGCGGAGGTAATCTGATTGGATTCCCTGTCATTATTCCTTTATTAGATCTATTTTCATTGGCAAACTGCTAAATCCATCCACAAATAGAGAAACTGAAGACAATACTGCAGACTGATTGCAAAACACATAAGCGCTCAGCATGCACCTCTATCCCTTTTACAGCTTTATGGTGGTGAGCCAATTGATGAAAGACAGCTGCCCTTTCTTTTGAAGCAGGACATTTGACATTTTGAAGACCCACTACTGTTAGGGAAAATACTCGATCTCTAGGAATCAAAAAGTAAGTTCTGTGTTTTTCCCTGTTGTGACCCCAAAATTAAGTCTTTTACATTTATGTGTCCACATTAAAGAAAGGCTGTAAACCACAAATGGTTTGCACCTTCTTACGGGACTTCTCACGGTATTCTTTCAAAAATAACTTCCTTCTCGTCTGCCAGGGTCGCTCTACCATCAACAGCAGCAGAGCTACAGAGATCCACTCGAGCTGTAGCTCTTGACCAGCCTGCCAGCCAAGGTGGACGGCCAAGTCCCGATTAAATTTGCAGTCTGGGTATTTCACAGTAAAGGTGGATTTATATTGAGATTATAACGCACACAAGTGGACTCTATTCTATGTGGGCATTTGATAGAGTCTTTTACATACTCGGCACATGGCACATACAGGTGTCAGTAGCTCAACGATGGGCAGGAAACGTATGTGAGGACACCCACACACACATATTTTACAAATGATCCAATTCTTTTGTCCACAATATTCCAATTCTGCACACATTTAGGTGCAGATATGACACTTGTGTCACAATATCTCTATTCTGCACCGGACAACCTGGAACCAATTTTGTTTCCAGTCTCTTGGTCTGGTCATCCATACTCATTGCTTTAAACGACTGTTGGTTGCTCTGGCAACAACCTGATAATAGAATCCCTCATCTTGTAATCTATAGTTTGCATCTGTTCTATTTCACATGCAAATAATATAATTCATTCTGATGGGTTTACTTTGTGCTGAGCTTTCCCTTCCTGAATCAACGCCACTCTTTCCATTAGACAAAACTAAACATAATCCAGTTATCTTTAAATGGCCTGGAAGACAACAGGTTCAGGTTTGTTACATGTCAACAAAAAGTGCTTTCTTACACCACTCCAGTTTGATCAATGAAACAGAAATTTAATGAGATTGTTAATTAAAGGCTTGACTGAAATGTCCAAATGTAGTTCATGAAACAGCTGCTTTATTTCAAACATTTTTATTTGTCTAAAGCTGGAAACCGTCTACCAGCAGATTTGGTTCCAAGAGCTTTGACACTTCTTACGGCCAGAGCTAGCTCGCCTGTCACACGTCAGTAAGGAACCGCAGAGCTAATCCTGTTAGTAATATTGGATTAACGAAGTGGGAGTCATAGTAAAGAATGGGATCTGTTCACACATTCAGACCAGACAAAACGTATGCATGTGTTTCTCTTTAATTGGCTAATGATTTAAATGCTCAAATTTTTCATATTTATTTTTATATTTTAAATATCGGAGAAATTAAAGCTTTACGCTGTTCAGAAAAAATATATATATATTATACTTTAGAAATGCTAGTTTTAAGCTTTTTTAACATCAGGTTCGAATAACCAAGTCACTGTTGCAAAAATATTTCAGTTATTTGATTTTAGCTGGTATTGAGATTGCTTGATGTTCCTATGGAAACCTTGCTTGCTGTTTGCTGTTACTGATGTTTAAAAGAATGTAAAATACTGCATGAAATGGCACAGTGACAGCCTGTAATTATATCAGTAAGATCTTGCAGGCTGAATACAATTGATATGAAAAAAAAAAATCAATTCCAAATTTAATTCAGAAAGTTTAGTTGGTGCATTTAAGAGCTTTTAGTTCAGTTATTTATAAAAAAAAAATGAACCAGGTGTGTTATGAAACTTGTGCAAAACAAGCATCGATATGCATCAGAAAGCTCATATGACCATGGAAGAGTTTAGATGGTACTCGTCACTTAATTCTGGTGTGGTACACTGTTGTTTCTGTCCAAGAATAGTAGTAGATTAGTATGGCAAGAGCCAACCTAATCCTCAAAGCCTTCACTTCATCCGTCCAGGGGAGCTCATCTGCTGGCTGCACTGGTGAAGTCTGGATAACATCTCAAGCCATTTACAGGTTAACGGAACATCAGTCATGCTGCAAAGGTCAGCAACCTCAAACATGAGTGATTTATCAAGTTGGTGGAGCCTAAAGTAGACCATCTGCAGGCAGATCGTTGAGGTGGCTACTCACCGTCGCTTCGTCTGCAGCCCTGACAGGCTCAGGAATCTCAGACACTGTGGAACCAGTGGAGAAAAAAAAAATATTAAAACACATTGTCACGTGTAAAAAAAAAAAAAAACAGGAATGTGGCCAAAGTTAAAATATTTTCACAAGACAGAGTCTGCCAAAGTTTGTTGTTGTTGTTTCACCGTCGCTGTCTTACATTTCAGCTTTTCTGGGTGTAAATATTAGTAGACACTGCTAGTAAAACCTATCACTGCACCACCACCAAAGCAGAAGAACAAAGCTAAGGTGTGCATATAGGCTCTGCAGACACATATGTTGGCCATATGGGTGTTTAGCCTCTTTTTCTTATGTCGCAGTCTGTAACTAACGTAGGCATCAGAAGGCATTGATCTCCAGAGAATCTCTCTAACACAGTAAACTAATGACAGGCTTGACTTAACAAAAAAGCGCATGGAAAAATTTAACAGCAGGACAAAGAGATAGGATAGACATTACCACATCATCCAAGAGCCCATTTCTCCCCATCCCCCAAAAAGCAGCTAACCTACTTACAGTCTGCTTGAATCCATAGTAAACTATAAATTTTGTGCGTTTTTACAGGCAAAATTAGACAAACTCTTCATGTCGAAGTCTGTTTTACTCAGGGAATGTCACTTAGATGTAGCGTGTTGAACATGAGAATCAGGTCGTGTAGAGATAGTAAGAAGTTACTAGGTCTCTGAGGTGAGTAGCTAGAGAGACCTTAGGTCTAATGAGCTAATAGCATAATCTTAATCTCCATCCAAACTGTCACGCTATGCTTTTACAAGAAGGAGCAATGTGAGAAACAGAAAAGAAGCCATGCTACTGAGACAGACAGGTGTTAAGCTGCGTTATACCTGCACAGGAAGTGTTGCTCGCACCACAATGGCCGCTGCACCAGAGTACATCTTCAACAAGTCAAGACTAAAACACATCTTTACCAAATAAAATGGATTATAAACCAACAACTTTTTTATTTTTATTTTAATGCCCTAATGGTTGAGTGCTGATGAATGCACGTTACTATGTTATCTGCATGTTATTTCTCGTTATCTGTATGTTGCAGTCTCGGCATACGAGACTCTAAAATTAACATTTTCAAAGAAGCAATGTTTCTATTCTGCTTCCGCATTGTTAGACAAAACATCAATGTCTCTACAGGAGCCCAAATTCTCTCTTTTAAACCAGTTCACTTGAATCACCCATGAAATAAGATGATATTAAAGCCATATTATGTTCCAGAAAGCATTAAAGATTTTACAGAGAAGGAAACAAAGCGTGTTGTGATGTCGACCTGAATGACGCTGCCTTCTTTAGTGGCTCCAAAAGTTTGAAAACTTAGCTGCAAAGCTTTTAATTCTGCTTTTCCTTTGCGTGTTACAACTCCAGCTGACTCAGCTGGTCTGGTCAGTCAGTGCATGTTTGTAACTAGCTCTTTAAAAAAAAACAGTCTCTTTTAACTATTAGACATTACAGACCCCAGGTGTGCTCTGCAGCACAAAACTTTAATCACATCAAAGTCAAACATAAAGTCAGACCGTTATCAAGGCCCAGTGGTTTCCACAGATCTGTAAACCACACATGCATTTTTCCAGAGTGTTTCACTTGCTGGAGAATAAGAAAACGTGGTGATGTCTGCAAAATATCCCAAAAGTTACAACTGGGGTTGGGCACTTAACTAGGGTTGGTGCTAGAGACATTTCTCAACTGGTCTTATTAGAAAGAAAGGGAAAAAAAAAGTTTTGGTTTTTCAGAGACAGAAGTGGTTCTCTGCTGCGTCATTATGTTGTGAAAAAGGTCTGTGTTGTACACCTTTGATCTTCTTTCTGCAATTAGCTAAATGTGCTTAGAAGAACAAAGGAAAACAAAGAGTTTAACTATGGAAAAGCCCATTATTTATCCCAGTTACCCTTTAATTAGATGTTCAAATATTACCGGCCAAACCAAATCTAACCAATGTTTTTGAAACAATTGCTGCTGGTGCCCCGTCCTGTGGTTGTAAGCCTCTGCTTTCTAATTCTGCAAAAAGCAAGTGTAATGAGTATATAAAACCAGAGTTATCTGACAACACCGCAGGGTCCTCTATGACTCTTAAATGTTTAAGAAAATATTTGTCTAGTGTAGAAAACAGGGCTTTCAATGGGAAATAAAAAAAAAACGTGAGCAATTTTTAAATTATTTTTGAGCTATATTTCATTCAGACATGTTCAATTCCAGTTCAAAATGAGCTGCTACATCACCCAAAAAGAAGATAAAAAGTTATTTTATGACCAGTACCATTGGTCTGAACTATTTATTTTATTTTCTAGTTGATGGTTAACTGGTTTATTAATAGTAAACTGGGATAAAACCACTTAGAAATGGGTCTATACATAAATTGACTAAAATTACAAGTCAGATTTTATACATTTTGAGACTTTAAGTACTCCCTGGAAAATGCTTTGTAAAATATATCATTTTTTATTTTCTTAATCATTACCTAAAGATTGTATTTTGATGAAATGTTTTGCAATTACAAAACTATATATTGTTTTGAAGTGTAAATATCTCATTTGCAGTTGACGGAGTTTGTCATGGTGTACAATTTATGATTTAAATGTGTGCATACTACTTTTCAAACATGAAAGAAGAAAAAAAAACATGTGAAGATGTGAATGTGTTTGATCAGATTTAAAATTGACCTAAATTTTAATCAAAACCCATGAAAAGTTATTTGATTAATATAGACAGGGATAAACAATAGTATGTCTGAAACACCAAAAGCATCTTGCACGTTTGCTCTATTAAACAACGGTGCAAAAAATTCATATATATTTTTGACTGTTTTCTCTTTTCTTTTACCATTTCTTTTATGTGTGCTCTTAATTAAAATATCATGATATGGGTCACTCTTCGTGAATAAATAGTTGCCTCCAAATCTGCTTCTGAGAGAAGTCGCTCGATGTTTGTGGCCTTTTGACTATCAAAAGAAGAGGAGAAAAAATGGCTAAAAAAAAACCTCCTAAAAAACAGATAATTGGTGAAACTTTGTTCAATTTAAAAAGCTTTTACCCTCTACACACCTTTTTTGAAAGGCCTCACTCCACAGACAAGTGTTTATTGTCTGCCATTTCTGTGGTCAACTCTTATTAAGCAAGTTACAGATATCCTTGTGTTTCTTATTGAAACGATACATGCAGCTTAAATCTGCAACGCATTCATGAACCAGTTCTAAGCATTTACAGTCATCTAAACAGCCGCACTTAAACATGTGACTAAATCATCGCGGCGGGCTGCAGTCTTACCACTCTCCAGCTCGTCGATGTGATGCGGTTCGGTGAAGATGTTTTTAATCCCGCTGATGGTGTAGACCACTGTGGGGGGCTCCTTGATCTCTCGATACGAGTTCTCCACCAGGTTGGACTGCAGGGTCAGGTAGTTCAGCTGTTCAGAGCTCACCCCGGCTCCGTCCACCGCTACCGTGACTGCGTAATCCACCACTATGCCATCCAGCCTGGCGACACAAACGTAATGTTGTCATACAGAAGAGAAACAGCAAATTCACGGAGACAGAGAGAAAACATCAGGATGATATATAATATCTCTGTGGGCACAAGCAATATTACGGCACTGGATTCAAGAAAAAACATCCCGAGAGAAAAAATTACTAAGGCGTTGATTTAATTAAGAATCAGTAAAAAATGAGTTCACAGACGACTTCGGTGATTTATGTCTGCTTGTAACGCAGGAGCATGCCTCTCCAGAATGAAACCCCCCCACATCCCCAAAGCCCGAGTCAGCCGAAATGCCAGTGTGATCATAACAAACGTGAAAAGCTCACAGCAGACCTCCACTCCTGGAAAAAGCCATTCATTAGCCTTCATTCGACTGCTGTTATTCCTCCACCCTAACGGGCCGTTGGCAGACAGCTGAGTATGTGCTAACTCAGAGATCCTGTTTCCCTCCCAGTTTAGTCTCAGCGACAGACTTAAGTCTAATGCTGAAATCCACTTTCAGAGGGAGATATTACGCATGAATACAATTTTAGAATAAAATGATCCAACTCCGCATGGCACACCAGACGCTGAACTGTAAATATCTGTGAAACAAAACCAAAGCAAAAATAGAGTCTAAAGACATCAGAAGCAGTCCTCCACTCTATAAAACCCGGGTTTGGGTCATTTGCAGCACACAGGCTTGAGTGTTAACCCAATGCAAGGCAGGAAAAACAATCAGCTATGAGTTTAGAGAAGCAGTTATTGCTTCCAGTCAATCTGGGAAGTGCCTTACGGTAATGGCAATGCATATAAAAGTTCAATAAAAGTTCAGTAAAGAGGATTCCACATTCGAAAATGGCAACCAATCACTCCAAGACGAGATGTCCTAATCAGTGTGTAATACTCAGAGAAATTGGTTGATCCAAGAGCTCCGTCTCAAATGCTACAGAGCTCAGTTAGCATGCTAAATATCAAATATCTTTAAAAAGTTGCAGTTGGACGTTGGTTTGTACAGCTGAATCAACCACAAGATTCCTAGTAACAATATCCTTTGAACAGATGAAACAACAATAGAGAATTGTGGCAAGAACCAAACGCAACATAAAAGCACAAACTCCTCAAGCATGGTGGCAGAGGGGGTTGATGTGACAAACAGGGTGATATGGCAAAATGAGCAACAAAACTACAAAAAAAAAAACAACTTAGGAGAAAATAACAAATGTGCTGGAAATTCTGTGGAGGCTGAAGAGAGCTGCGGTGGAAAAACGACCACCAGATTTAAAGAACTAATGAAATGTGTGGAAGAGTGGTTCAAAAATATTTCAAGTTATTGCAACCGAAGTTAATTGTATAAACTACTTAAACGTGTTAGTATTCAAAACAGCTCAAACATATTTCTCATTATATGGCTTCATTTTTGTTTATATTTAGGATGAACATAAAGCTATTTTTTGTAAAGATACGTGACAATATTTAAATCGTTGTTGCTTCTTCGTTATGCAAAAACATAACTTTCCATTATTGATTCAAGGTTGCATCTTGAATCAATAATGGAAACATGCAACCTTCAAACTCATCACAGATTTCATAATGAACTAAGTACCACTTATTAATACATTAGGTAAAAATATGGTTGTTTTGCTTTCAGATGGTGGGTTTTGCAACTTCCGAAACAGTTTTTCCAATCTGTTTTCCTTTTTTTTTTCAGTTTGTATACCAGATGGCTTTAATTTTTTTGTTCTGTTGCTTTTATAACATATTAGCTTTGATATTTTTCTTTTGACTCCATGTCATAAACCTCTTCTCTTACTCAGTTCCGTGAGGTTATAAACCTCACATAATAGCACCTGATTTCTTGGTAGGACCCATCCTGATCCCACTTAACAAGTGGGTGGCCGCACTAAGATCATTAATACGTGCAACTAGCGATACATCTAAATCTACCAGAGGAATGATAAGAGATCTGCGGGGTTAAACAACACAGCAACTCACCACTGAGAGTCCTTCTGTGGTCTAGATAAACAGGGAGGAGCAGTGAGATTTCTGCTGACAGCAGAGGTGGCGTTGGCATGAAAACATGAGGTGTGCGATCAGAAACTAACCTGAAGTCGATTACAGACACACTCTTAAAGCCGGGAAGCCCCTCTAGAGCATCTTCTATCTGCACAAACACAGTGAGGCATGAGATTAAAGCAACTGCTCATGATTTGTTCTAATTCTCAAAGTGTTGTAACAAAACTCGTTTGCAGAAACACAAGTCCAATATGCTGTGATTAAAGCAGAGAGAAATCAGTTTGAGACCATCATCAAAGGATTTTTAGCGTCATCAGTTCTGACTTTGGCTGCAATGAAAATAACGCTCTTCAGTGGGGATGTTGTTACTGAGAGAAGACTCAAAGTTAGCTCTTTCAAACTTAAAATTACATCGTAGGAAGTGAACGGATGCGTGAAGCGATTCTTATACTCAATCAGGCTGCAAAAGAGCGAGAGAAAGCAAGACTGACAAGAAGATTACAGTGACTATTGTCTCTCATAGCTCACAATAGAAAGGAAAGAATAATATTCTAGTTGCTGTTCATTTATCTTACAGTTCTTCAAAATGTATCAAAATCGGAGTTGGCAGGTTGACGCTTTAGAGGAAAACAAAGGCGGTGAAGTGGCCACAAATCTCTAATTGATGCTTCACTTTACCAATAATCTTATTTAGCAAGAAAAGGTCTTGCTCCTCAACATAAAATAAATCTACATGCATTGCTTCCCTCAACCAATTTATCGAAACTTTCAGACAAAAGGATGAAAGCGAATGACTGAAAAAACGTTCAGGTTGCAGGTACATGTTCTCCTTAGGGTTTGCAAGACTGCATGCATGCAAGGTGGGTGTTGGTATGCAATGCTGATTTATTTATGTTGAAAATCCCCACAGAAGGTAAAAGAAGAAAGTCAGAAACAAAGAAACACAACAATTATGTAAAAAGAAATACAGATTTTTATCCAAGATGCTGTCTATGAGTTATGTTTGTATTTGGGAGTACATTGTGGCTCCTAGTTGTGGTTAATGCAACAGATGTTCACAGACACATTTACAAAGTTTTCCAGGTCCTTGTAAAAGTTGCTTCAAACAGTATCTGTACAAATACTTACATGTGCAAAGGTTTATCTTTTCCCATTAAATCTTATAAAGCTGTGTTTCCAGAACAAGAAGTCATTATTTTACCATTACCAACTGCAAACTCTAAAACCTGCAAGCGTTGAGCCCATGGTGCTAAGCTTTAGCTACTGCTGTCGCTAAAACGCATTTAAAAAAGACAATGCAAGGAATCACAGGGCATTAGGCGATTAGATTATGTTCAATGACAATAATCTCCCACGGCAAAAAACAGACCCAGATGGAGCCTGAGACAAACCTTTTCCGCAAGATCTCTGCTGAGCGTCTGGAACTTGAGGCTGGCTGGATCTCTGAGCTCGTCGCTGAAGACCTCTCCGGTCAGGAGGATGCTCAGCTCCACCACCTGCTCCAGAACGGGGGCAGCCGTGGGCTGAATGGTGATTTCATTTAACAGCTGTACCATAAAAAAAAAAAAAAAAAAAAAAAAAAAAAAAAAAGTAAAAAAAATACAGAAAAAAAAAAATTTTTGATGT
>NW_015114305.1:99854-108832 GCF_001443285.1 Poecilia latipinna | reverse complement strand
AAAAAAAAACAAATGGTTTAGGTTATCTGTAAAAATAATATATATATATATATATATATATATATATATATATATATATATATATATATATATATATAATGCTTTGGAAAAGTATTCATCACGAGCTATTCCACATTTTGTCGCAGTACAGACAGAAACTTCAATGTATTTATGATAATGGCTTTTTGATATGATGGACCAAACAGTGCTCCATAATCTGTTTATATTTTAATGTTTTATAACCCAACTCTGCTTTAAACTTGTCCACAACTTTCTCCCAGGCCTGTCTGCAGTGCTCCTTGGCCTTCATGATCCCGTTTGCTCACTAATGTTCTCCTTCACAGACAAGAAACACATTTATATTGAGATTCAACTACACACAGGTGGAGGATGTACTTCCACACACTCCACCTTAACTAATAAGTTAATCTCTTAACTTATTAGGCGATGTCAGACAGCTACAAGTTATTAAACGTATTGAATACAAATGAGTGTCAATTTTCAAATTATGATGAAAAACCACGTGCGTCATTTTCCTTCCACTTAAAGCTTTGTGTTGGTCCAGCGCGTAAAATCCCAATATATTAAAGTTTGTGGTTGCAACGCGATGAAATGTTGACCCTAAACTGTCCTAGAATCTCAGGCTGAGCTGAACTAAAGTGAAGCTCATGGATTAAACACACAACAAGACAAGTAAGTAGCTAACTCCGACACCACAACCGTTCCTGATGAGGTTTGTAATAAGCATGCGAGTATGTCGCAGGGTTGCTATCAGCAGTGACACTGACCTAAGTCAGGGGCTTCAACCGTTTCTGAACTCGCTGGTGTTGGTGTGCTGTAGAACGGGAAGAAAAAATGTTTATACAGCGTTAATCCCAGATTACAACATCATGTGGACTGTGGGTAAAGATGGGAACAAAAGTTAAGAGATAACTTTGTGGATTTTACTTTAACATAAATCTCAAAGGAGAAGAAAATAATGATTTTTTTTTCTCATAGCAAAGATGTTCGAAGCGACAATGTGATGTAATTAGGTTTATCCCTTACATTTAGCACAACATAGCACAAGTTATCATTTACTGCGGCAATAAACTTAAAATTTAAAACATTTTCAGCTATTTTCCTTTTTCTTTGACAACCCTCTTTCTATATTACTTATCACTTATTTAAACATTTTTGTATTGGGTGCTATTTTTGCATCATAAAAGGTATAAAGGAAAGCATCACGATTTTTAGCTCTTCGTTGTGTAGCGTTTTTGTAACCACAAAATTTTAATTGCATTAATTTCATTTCATCATTCCACTGATCTTTATTGTATGATTTGATAATGGGAGAAATTGTTCCAAATTATATTTGAAATCTAAAATAACTTCAAACTGTCCAACAGGCAATGTAAAATGACTTCCAATATGTCTATATTATATATAGACATATATATAACAATTTTAGTGTTTTATTTACATTACAATGTCAAACAGAATGAATCAATGAAGTTAATTTAAGAGACCCTGAACTTCTTTTGACACATTTTGTCACACAAAATTCAATACATTTTCTGCAAAATTTTAAAAGTCTTAGTTGATAACTACACCATGTTAAAGATTACATGGGTATTCGACTCCTACAATTATGTTTTAGGTAGTCACTGATGAATAATTTGGCCGAAAAATTATTATTATTATCATTATTATTATTATTATTATTATTATTTTCATTTAATTAGTTGCAAAAATTTGCATTAATAAATGACCAAGCTAAAACAACAGCCACAATGTTATCCTTTACAAAGGGAACTCAAACAAATACCTGCATACAGAGAGGGAAATATTTATTTGATCCGCTGTTAATCTTTAAAAGTTTCTACAAAAAATGAACAGCCTGAGTTTTAACATGTTATTGCAAAGAGACAGAATATCTACCAAGAATCCAGAAAAGGTGAGTTAGATAAAGCTTTAAAAAAAATTGATGTGCATATCAATAAATGAAATAAGCAAAAAAAAATAAATAAATAAAAAATAAGGACTTTGAAATTGGTGGAGATATTTAGAATTTTCCGGTAAAGACATCGTTCTAATAGTTAATCTTTGTTTAGGAGGGGGTTTGCTCCACTAATACAAGAAGAAATGATCTGCCCAAATAATTTGGGGTTGTGTTTCCTGGTTGTAAGAACATTACAGACAACGCTCAGCATCCTGTCCGCTAGACTGTCATACAACAGCAGAGCGTCTTCAGTCAGAAGCCTCTCTTGAGTCACTGTAACACTGACTGCTACATGAGATCCTTCTTTCCCACATCCATCACCATCTACAACAACTGTTTGAAGGAACTTGTATAAAATGAGTCACAACAACATTTATTTTTTCCCTAAACCCCGTCGTGGCAGAAAGTTGATGCCACGTTTTGAATTAGGTCATATGGGCAACTTTTCTATTGGCTGAGTCAACAGGGAGCTGCACCGACGTGGACTGAGCAGGCATCCAATGCTTCCAGCTTCAATAAGGGATACTAACTTATGTGTGCTGCGCAAGGCTGCACTGTATTTTATCCGTCCTCTGGATGTCAGATTATTTCCTGTATTTTAAATGGATCAGGGGGGTCGAGTTGGCAAAACAGCAGCTCATTTTCCAGGGCACCTTTTCCATCCTGCAAAAGGTCTGAATGGAAGCAAATACTCATGTGCTTATTTTCACATAATGACATCAATATGAGTAATATGATTTAACAATAACAGTAATGTTATTTTTGTATTTTTGATAGATATTCTCTTTGAAAATCTAATGTAAATACTGTTCATTTATATGCAGAAAAACGTCAGGGGAGCACATAATTATCCCCCCTGGCTGTACATCTATGATCAACCAGTCAACTGAATTTATGAATCCTTGGGATCAGAAGGCGAGTTTGATTACAGATGAGTAGGAATATGAACAGGTAAGGTTGAATGGCCTTAACAACCTTACCTGCACATATGCTTCCAGGACCGGGTGGGCTCACTACAGACGGTGGGAAGAATGACACGTTTACCAAAACACAGACTTCATGGTGAGAAAACATTCACGTTTCAGTGACGCATTAAACAAGCGGACGGTTTGCTTTACCTTTTAAAAACTGAATGCGACATTCTCTGAAAACATAAAACAGTGTTAGGAACTTCAGTGTCAACCTGCCAGCAGACATATTGGTTTCACACAGATTTCCACTTCCATAAAGTCAGTAGAGTACATGCTCACCTCTTTGACCAGAGCCTGATGCTCCTCTGACTGGCTAAAATAGCTGCCGATATCCTGCACAGCGACTGTGCCTTCCTGGCACCGGCTCATCCAGCTTTGGTACTCGTCTTGCTCAGGCAATCGATCCCAGAAGATCTTGAAAGCCTCCCACACGGTTTCCTGGCACACTGGTCACCAGAGAAAGAGGCCATCAACCGATTAACCAAACACGCAGGCCTTTCTGTTTGACAATGTGGTACTGGGACAAAGTCGACCGCTTCCTATTATGGCGTAAAATTTCTCACGGGAACATTTTTGAATAATTCAAACAAAGAAAAAGTCAAGATGTACAAACGGCAACATTACTTCACGGCTCGACCCGCTGGGCTCCTCTGCAATGTCAGAGGGCTGTTCGGTCCGTCGCCTGCAGGCCTGACCTGAATAAATCCCCACTTTCTACTATCACAGCCAGATAAACAGACAGAAGCTGCTCGGGCAGCATTAACGAGTCAAAACAGTCGGCATATTGTGGGCAGATCCCACTTTTGCATCCGTTTGCTAAAAGTCTCATTGAGCCAAATAAAGCAGACATTCTACATGGTTGCCGTGTTCAGCTGTGAAGCACACATTTCATTCTTTTTTTAACAAGTCATTTTCAGTTTTTAGGAAACTTTTTATTTCTGCTTAAATGAAATGATTAGACTAACAACACATACACCATGAAATAAGTCAGAAATAGTTTGCATAAATGAGTGGACCTGACCTTCCTCACTCTCCACAGAAAGTAACAAACATCTCTCATCGCTTTGGGCGCTCCATTCAAGCTGCAGGTTTTCTGCATGTCACCATTCTGTCTTTCAGTCACTCCACCACCCGGCGTCCACCGACGGGCCTCGAGGTCTGGCTCAGTCTACTCATTCTCTAGGAGATGGTTACCATGATGAGCAACATGGGCATGAAATGACAAAGTCAGAGCCTAGATGCTAAGTCCACTCATTCTGATGCATATTTAAGCATTTGTGTTTCGCTGGCCGACTCAAATCATGTCACTTTCTGGTACAGCGTTAACTTTTTTGCTAATTTTGTCAAAACTGAGTCACGCCAAGACGTGTTTTGCGAAACTTTCAGTCGATAATGTGTGGCTTTTCTCGAGGATGCAAATGGACAGCCATTTAAATCTGGAGCAAAAACTGTAGAGAAGCAAAAACAAACAAAAAAAAAAAGTGGTTACTCCTCCCTTAAAAATTCACCTCAGCGCTGTGATCTAAATTATTATTGATTGAGATTAAAAACAGAGGGAATCTTGTCCATTCAGGTTGAAAGAATAAACTGAAATCAGAAAGAAACAACGAAGGTGAAATTGAGTCCAGAGGGAGTGATTTAATTTTCCGATGGACTGATTCATCTGAGGTCATCTAAAAGAACATCAAGCGGGTCTTTAAAAAGAGTTTGATGACTGCGGTGGCACGCCACGACAACAGCTGTTTCTGCTGCTTCGTAAAATTGTTTTGGGGCCTGGATGTGCCCTGGTCTTATTTTGATTTTTATCAGCGAGCAGAAGTTTTAGTAAAGGTTTTAAAGCATTCCTCCACCATCAGGAACCACAACATATAATACTCATCTTATTAGTTCACCATCACATTGTGGCTAAAACAATTAAATTCATATTTTCATCCTCCGCTCTCTTCATGTTATTCTAAGTTGGCTTAACAGGCTTTTGTGGATATAACCGCTGCAAACAGTTAAATCTTTGGACGCTGCCATAGGTTTAGAGACATGAACTACCTTTTAATTACATGATCATTTTCTACATTTTAAATTTAATCAAACCGATAAAATAATGTAGTAATTGATCGCCTACTTCTACTATTGATGTAACTTTAGAAAATAATTGCTGCAGCTAAAAATTATATAACATTAAATAAGACTGTCTTTCTTAAAAAAAAAAAAAACTTTTTGCATTTTTTATGCGTCTAGTTACAGTGGATGATTGCTGCGGTCATTATGTTCCTAATTATCTGCACTTTGCAGCTCTCCCGTAAATTAAGGACTGAAAGAACCAGTTATCTGCTGTGCAAAATCCTTTCTTTCTTAGACATGTAGCTTCATATTTGAAAGTATCTGAAAGTTTTCAGTCGGCCTCTCTTTGCTCCTCTTCTGAAACGGTGATTGTTATTGTCTCTTGATGTAAGTTGGCCAGAAACTCTGGGCCTCATAGAGCAAGGAAAGTCACATTTCTAATCATCTCTGACGTTTAGCTTGGGCCTGCAGCTATTTTCTTGGAGTCATCTCATGACTTATGAAGAGGAACACATATTTACATTACTAGAAGGGCGTTCTCCCTCGTCTTTCCCATTTTAATGAGGCTTCTATATGCCGTTATAACTGCACCCTAGTTATTTCTACTTATAAAAGCCATCCATACATTACAAAAACCCTAAGTTGCACATATATCATTCCTGCCACCAACTGTTGAAGATGCTTTATCTGTAAAGTTTTGCTCCCGTTTCCTGTAATTTGATGTCATCTGGGTGAAATGTGCCACACGGTGTAAAGCAGGTAGGCAAAGCTGCCACCTGCTGAGATGTGTGCTGCTTTCCGAGCGTGCTCTTGTGTTTCACTTGGGTAAAGTGACCCTGTGAGCGGACCGTAGCCTTTTCCAAATGTGTACCTCATTAGATCCAACGGCTCTCGGCCTCCAGACAAAGCCCAGCCCACTTACCTCTGAGGTGAAAATAGCCTAAATGGTTTGCAACAACCTCCTCGGCAGTCTCTTGTCCACACAGTCTGAGTCCACTCTGATAAAAGATATTCCTTTTCCTTCGAGAGGTGACGGCATGGCCGTCGTGAGATGCCTTCACATCAGACACCCGGATGATTTGAGGAAACGCCACCGGCTCCTGAGAAAAAGGCTTACCCAGGTATCCCATAGAGGAGCCTTCCAGCGTGGCATCTGTACAATCACAGGGAAAAAATTTTAAAAAATATACTGAAAAACTTTCTTTTTCTCAGCTGCACATGAGTATGCAGAAAACATTTGGTTTACTACCAATTCCTTACCTGAGAGTCTGCTCAAAATTATGACTGTGAGGCTAAAGAGAGCACAAAAGAACACACTTCTCCAGGAAGCGCTGCTCATGTTAAATCCGTGATTGGGTTTAAATCCGTGGACTCGGAAAGGGATCAAGAAGACATGTCTTTCCTCTCGAGTGACGACATAGCTGCTTAAGGGTTTGCATAGTTCAAAACTCTCCAAAGCCAAAGGAAGACCAATAATGATGAGAAAGCATTTGACAATAGAGCCCGTCCCTGGTTTGGTTCACTGTGTGGCAGAAAGGTGTATGTGTGTGTGTGTGTCACCGTGCCGAGAGTCCAGCCCCTGGCTCAGGTGGACAGGCAGATGGCCTGTAGAGAGAAGGGGATTTTTTAATTCTCTCTAATCCTGTTGTTTTTAAGCCTGTTAGAAAAACTCGTCAAGAAGATACTGGAACAAAGCTGTGAAGGGAGGACAAACGGCGAGGGGCAAAGAGAGAATGAAGCAGAAAGCTGCAGGAGGAGGGTTATCTTTGAGAATGAGAGAGGTGTGTGCGTTTAAGGTGCCGTTATTTCAACAAAGGCTTGTTCGAGCCTTTTGGAAAAAACATCAAATCCACTATATTTCAATCTAAACACGCCATAAAACAAATAAAGCAAGAATAATTGAGAGTCTACAAGTTAATACACTTTTTTCTAAATTAAAATAACTAAAATCTCCCCGACTTGGGCCTAACCCTTCTTGTAGATTTTATCCTGCTTGTGTAAAACGGATCAGTCCCTTCTTGGCCTTAAGTAGTCATCATACACATGCAATTAAAAATAAAAGAGCAGAGAAGTACGTTCTCCAAAAAGTAACTGGTAGAAGTTTGGATTTATCATGGATAAATACAAATATGTAAACCACCACTAACTTTTTTCACTATTTTGTACTCAAACTTCGGACATGATTTAATATTTCACCACTCTTTTTACCCAATTAGAGCGATTTTAAATGTTTTCTGCCACGGACCTGGCATTAGGTCAGACGGTGTTAGTAGAAGTATTATCAGGCAAATACACCAGAATCAACACTCTGTGCTGCAAGTGTTGCAGCTAAAGACTGACATTTACCCAATCTTTGCAAATTATTGCTGCATTCGTGATGGTGAGCTGTTCACCAAGCATGGTCTCTCAAAGTAGGGTAACAATTTTCAGCCCAGTTTTGGTCTAATAAGAGATGCGACGTTCAACACTCTTGCAACTCTCCCATAATCGGATTGTTTTGAGCGCACAAGTCACAAACACCTTGAAATCGATGACAGATATGTTCTTATTCACTTCTACCAGTTTCGTGGCTTCCCAAAGCAACTGGTTGACCCAGATTTTATATAAAAGGCATTAAAAAAAGTTCAGATCTGAAAGAAAATCTTTTTCTTCCCACATTTTATGTTAGGCACAATTTTTGGTCTTTCACATCAGACCTTAATAAAATACACCGACAACTTTGTGTTTGTCCTAGAAGATGTGAGTAATGTTGGAGTACAAAAACTTTTGCAAGACAAATGTTTTAGTTAAATGGATGGCACAGTTCAGTAGGCAGATCTTCAAATCAGACGGACTAAATATACCTGAGCATGTAACACTTGGCAGATTATTCCAGCAAGCACTACAATGTAAACACGTTTTGGCTAAAGGGAGCTAAAGAATTCAATTTGCCACAGTGCAGTGCATGTAAACAACGATCAAAAACTATTGGGGGGGGGGGACGTTTGCAAAGCTTGGGAAAACTATTAAGCAAAAGAATACTCTTAAATCTGTGGATTTCTTTAAATCCACAGATTTGAGCAAAACTGGGTTTTGCTCATTTCAAATCAAAAATACCAAACAGTCGTATTTAGTTTGTTCAAGAAGCTTTACTGCACAACAGAAACCAAACTGCATTCTGGGAATGAGCTAACTGATGTTCATCACACACATTCATCCTAAACAACTAATTCAATTACAGACGTCGAGTTAAAAATATAAATATAAAACAAAAAGCCAGAATGTGGAAAAACAAAATGAAATAAAATAAAATTAGGAGTCTTATGACAAACTCAAACAGCAGTAAAGGCAGCAAACTGGGGCTAAAGTGATAAGTTTTAAAAATCTCATCTAAACAGCAAATTGAACCAATGTCACCAAGTTGGGATTTTAATGCTTTTAACAATTTTTTGACCGCAAGAGAACAAGTTCAACTTCATGTCGTCAATTGTAAAATCTATACCAATATATATATATATATATTAACCCTACTGTAGAGATAATGAAGCCGAGCGGTAAGTGGGTGTAATTTATGTCATGTGGGACCAGTGTTGGGTTTTCTTGTGCACAGAGAATAAATGCTTTGCTTCACAGCATAGAGGTGACTGAATCGTTTCCTTCCTTGCTACAATCCAGAGGTTTAAATCTTGGTAAACAGATGGAATAATCCCATCACAATAATCAGATCATCTTTAACTTGAACAAACCCAACGCACGTAAGATCAACAAAGCAGGTCAACTAACTCCAATTGTTTCTTCGTGAGCTACTCTCCAACACTGTCCTGTTTTCACTTTCAAACCAATATTTAAATACAGCTTCTGTTTAATTTTTTAAATACAAATTTTTATAAAAGTCAACTGAGCATTTGGGGGGGGGGGGGGGAAAGGGGAAAAAAAAAACCAACCACCCTCCCAGATTAGCAAAATTTTTGGCCTTAATTGGGGGGGGA
>NW_015114305.1:35532-96763 GCF_001443285.1 Poecilia latipinna | reverse complement strand
CAAGT
Source organism: Poecilia latipinna (assembly GCF_001443285.1). Lineage (NCBI taxonomy): Eukaryota > Metazoa > Chordata > Actinopteri > Cyprinodontiformes > Poeciliidae > Poecilia > Poecilia latipinna. The sequence continues at coordinate 96,758 of NW_015114305.1, read as the reverse complement.
TTTCTTTTTTTTATAAAAAAAAAAATTTTTAAAAAAAACCAGTTGGGATTGGGGGGGGGGGGGGTAAAGGGGAAAAAAAAAGCCAGCAACCTGTCAGAGTTAGCAAATCTTTAGGCCTTAATTGGTGGGATGAACAAACATTTTTGATTTCTACTTACCAAATATTTGAGTTATGATTATTGGTTTGGTTAAAGACATGGGCTCAAAGAGTCATGTTCAGAGAAACGTGTTCCAGTTTACACTGAAATAAAATGTCTTTTGCTCATTATGAGCAATGCTCTATAATGACTTCAGGAATGTGATTCGCTGAGCAGCAGAGCTACTTCATGTGTTTTTACTGTCCATGTTTTGATGCCGGTAAATGTTAAGGATCAGGTTTCGGATTTCGTCCCGTTTCTTCCGAACCACCTGGCGGGAGAACCATTTTTGCAGCTGCAGAGGTAAATCAAAATGCACCACAGGGTCCTGCGGAACAACAAATCATTTTATGAGCTCACCTTTAAAAAAAAAAACAAAAAAAAAAACAAAAAGCATGACATATTCTTAAAGCATATCAGATTATCCAATAAAATTAAGGGCCATAAAGTTAAGCTTTTTACCTTTAAAAAACACTCAACATATTGAAGGAGGTAAAGGCCACAGTCACTGCTGTTATCCTGAAGTGGAACTTGACAATGTGAGCTTTTCATCTGATCTAAACCGAACTCCCTTGATGATCCACGACGAACCTCAAATTCTGACTGCAAGTACCTGGAGAGATCGCGCACACACACGTGCACACACACACACACACACACACGAATCAGCTCAACACACAGCAACAAAATCTCCTGGCAAATATCCCTGATAATTGTTTATTGCAGAAATGTAAACCCACACTGGACTTTTTTTTTTCTTAACCCCAAACTTTGACTAGAAGATTTACACAGTAGGAGACAAAAACATGCTTAGAAGTAGTTGCAGCAAAATATCACGAGGAGAAAGAACCCATCATTTGTTACAATTTCTCTAGATCACGGATTCCCCCACACATCCCTTCTCCAAGATGCCCGAGTCAAACGAATGGCTCATTCAGACCTCTGCAGACCTGGATCACATGCTGATGAAGAAATTCAGCCACGTTATTCAGGTTTGTGCCCAGATTGTTATAAATGAAAGTAAATTTCGCGCCAGGTGAAGCACTTCTGTGCCGATCTGATAAGAGATCATTTTCAAGGATCCGTTATCATCTTTTGACAAATTGAACCAGATTTATTTAAAACAGTTGTCCAAAGAGTTGATGGCGCCAGGCAGTGAAGAGGGACAAGTCCACACATCACAGAACCTCCATCATGGTGAAAGAAAATCTTTTTGACTTGTATTGGACGCCTTTGGTGTTTTTATCAAAACCTTCAATGGTAGTCTTATGAGATCACAAGAGTCTAGTTAAAGTGTCAGTGTTTAGCAAAGTTAACCTGTTTATGTCTGATTGTAGGACAGAAAAGCTTCCCTTCCCTCACCCATCTACTCACAAACACCTTCACTGTAGGTTTAAAGTGTTCAACTTACTCCCGTAAGAGTTTGCAGATCCGCTCGTGGGAAGAAAGTTTGAGAGAATCCATGATGAGAATACACGGCCTGCAGGAGAAAGACGAGCCAACCTGCGATCACAGTTCTCACCCAGCTTTCAACTGTGCTGCTTCTTAGATATACTAACATATCAAAGAACAAAATCAAAGTCAACCTGTTCAAGCTACTTTTCTTCATGAAAAATGTTTCTACTGTCCTAATCAGGAACTAATGTTAACATAGCAACAAAAGTGTTTAGTACAATACAACATTAGGAACAAAATGCAAAATATGAAAAGTGAAAGACACAAAAAGCCTCTGGAGAAAAACCAAACTGGAAAATATTAAACGCATTATAGTTAATAATTGTATGACAAACTGCTCTGCATGTTGAGGTGCTGCTGAGGTGGCAGAGAAACTCACCTTCTGCAAACGGTCCGTCTCACACATGTATGTTCTGTGCAAGTCTACACAGAAAAAAAGACAATATCGGGTAAATTGTGGAAAAATATTTTTTTTTTTTAGAAATTAGAAAACATTTCTGTTGAGCACAATAAAATTTGTTCTTACAACTGGACAAGGAGGCGGAGGGTCTTTAGCCACTTCATCCTGACCGTTTTCTGAAAACAAACAATAAAAAAAAAAAAAAAAAAAAAAAAAAAAAAATCTGGCTTCAGCAGGTTCTCACTGCCTCATTATTATACCGATCCCAGTACAGGTGTGCCTGCCTACCTGTCTCTGTTTCCATACCATCACTGGGGTCTAGTCTCACCAGGATTTCTGAATGATCATTAGAGCTTTTACATTGTTGGGCCTCATCTTGACCCTGCGACTCTCCCACCCAGTCCACCATCTGAGTTTCTTCAAGCCCAGGAAAGCAAACAACAACTAAATACCAGTGAGCTCTGGACAGAGAAAGAAAGTACAGCAGCAGGTCACACATTGTACACAAATGGAGGTCAAACACAGGTCTTCGTGAGTTTTGTGCTTACTCTTGATTAACAGGCACAAACAGGAAGTCCTTGTCAAAGATGTCCACATGCCGGGTCCACGTTTTCACTCGCTGGTGCCGCCTCTGCCTCTGACAACCGAGTCTATTTTAAACAGAAGTTAGAAAACCGTTCATATTCATAACAGACAGAAAAAACTAAAAATATACAACATAAGCTTTAAATGTATAACAAGCGTTGAAATAAAGGCATTTTTGTTAGTGCGGCAGCATAATCGTAAACTAAATTATGTAGAAAAACCTCGACCTTTGTCTTGACTAAATCTATTCAGTAGTGAAAAATTATTACTTACTGGCACAGGTAAAAGTTTGGACAATATCTTTGTGTCAATAGAGCATCACTTAGTTTTCTCACACAGTTGGAGCTTACAGAGTGCCGTTCCTCTGGACAATCTCTGCAGATCATCCAGAGACGACTCTTATGTCCTCAGACTACCTCAGATTCTCTATTGGATTTAGGTCTGAGGACTGAGATGGCCATGAAAGATGTTCGATTTTATGTCTGGTGAAATATTTTAGTTGATTTAGTAGAACGTCTGCCTCTTTCTCTTAAGTTGCCTAAATGTAAGAGTTTTGGTTTTCTAGCAAAGGCAATCAGATTTTTATTGATAGCTTGTATGAGATTTGCCACAAATGCAAATTTTTCTCTATTTAGCTGCCAGAGAAACAATTCAAAGCTCTTAGACGATCTAAACAATTTCATTAAATAACTGCTAAAAAAATAAAAAAAATGCTTCAGTTACATTCAGTTTATAGAAATTGTTGGCCACGCAAAGAACTGGGCAACTTCTTACCTTCTTAAAAACAAATACTCCTAAAAGGAGTTCATAAAATCTTTCAGGGAGTTAAATAATACCTTGCAAATTATGTTTAAATTTTCCAGACATAAGTCTTTTAGTCTAAATATGCAACACCGGTTCCCTTACAAGTCGTTGTTGCCTCCTTCGCTGGCGTTGTCCCGGCGCGTCAGCTGCTTGTAGAAAAAGCTGCTGAAGATGTGGGAGCGCTTAGAAATGGCAGCAGATGCATTCTGGATAAGGTATCTGTTTAAAATATATATATACATCACACAATGGCTGATTCAGAGAGGTTTTCACCACAAAAAAATAAATAAATAAAAAAATCACCCGACAGGCCAAACTTTCACTTACTTCAGGTAAAAATCAATGATGACATCGTTGAGGTACTGCCCACTATCAAGGCACTGCAGATCTTCCAATGTCACAGTTATTCCCCCTTTCAACGGTGGTGGAGGAAACTGTATTAACCTATGAATAAAAACAAAGATCAGTAGTTTGCTTTTACAACTTTAGACTGCAGAGCTGTAGCATCTATTCATAATCAAATTAACACACACTCCAATTAGAAAGCAGCAGCAGACATACTTGTTTTTACCAGACAACATAAGGATGTAAAGGGAGTCGTGTCACTTGCCTTTGAGTCAGTCCCCGATGCTTATATTTACTCCACTTGGAATCAGGTTTACAGAGCGATACAGAGTAGGATCCATTTTTTCTATGATGGCAAACTGTGTACACAGGCCTGGCTTCCTCCTTTTTGCTCTGTGGGAGTAAATGCATCCAATTAGAGGCTTTCAAACTTACAACTTTAAGATGACCTTAGGGTGAATTGTTTCAAAAAATAACAGGTAAAAAAAAAACCTGACAGCATCACCAGAAACCTATAAAACATCCACTAATACTAACACTGTCATTTTTGTGTCATTTCAGCCATTCGAATACCAAATCGTTTAGCTTGTTTAGGACGTGATGGATACAATTTCTTTTAATACTGAGCTTTTTAAGCAATGCCATATGAGGCAGCAGGAGAAACACTCAAATTCATTCAACAGTCGCAAAAGAAATTGCAGTAGTGCTCTTCTGTAAAACCAGATACTCCATCTGGACACCCTGTTGGTGAAAGGAGACGTTACAAAGATTTCATTACTCTGAATCTGGTGGACGACAATGAATATTCCCAGTTTTTACTACTTTTCTTCTAAACGAATTGCTAACATTTTAGAATTCATGGTTTGGTAATACAATTATAAGAGGTGCATTTTACCACAAAGTGCTACAAGTATCTGACACTACAAAAAATATATTCAAGCCAATTTTGTTGAGAATTTTTAGACAAATCCATATGTAACCATTAAAGTCTCACCTCCATTTTAGTAATGAAATAAAGCTGGTACTTAAAGGATTAAAATCTTTGAATGTTTCCAAGTTCTGAGCAGATTTGAAGTTTTCAAGCAAATCTAAAAGGTGTTAAAGGTACAAAATGCATCATCTCTGTACAAAACATTTAAGACGAAAGGAAAAGCTGCAGCAAAAACTTAAGCCTCAAAATGTCAAAGCACAAAATACCAAGTTGAAATATTTTAAAAGGTTAAAATGTGTAAAGAAGCAGTCCTAAAAACAAATAACCTGCAAACATCTCATATTTCTTCAGAAATCATACCAAGGTGCAAGAATCTTCTAAACATTCAGACTATTTAAAAAAGAAGTGAATTTAAAAAAAAAAAAAAAAGTTAGAAACGACTTACATCAGAGGGAGTCTTTGGTTCTTCATCCTCCTGGTCCTCCTTTGGTTCGGCCTCCGTCTCACCATCTTCTGCCGCCATGTCGAGGTCCTGCTCCTCGTCTTTCTCACAGTTGGTGTCCACCCAGATGTGGGCGGTGGGGATTTCGTCCTCGTAGTGAGAACTGTCCAGGCCCACGCTCACATCAGAGTCTGAGCTCTTAATTCCAAGTATGGAGAGCAGATGCGAGTCCACTCCAGTTCTTGTCATTAGCTTAATACTTTCATCCATGGAAAGCACTGGAGCATCAATGTCCAATAAACTGCTCAGTCCGACGCCGTTGTTTGCGATGCTGTTTTCGTGCGTCATCCTGTTGATGCAGTCGATGTCCAACACGGAGCGAAGCAAAGCTCCTTCCATTCCCTCCAAAGGATCTTTGAGAGTCAGCAGGATGAAGGGGCTGGCTTTTCCTGGTAAAACGAAACATTCATTTATCAGATAAATATCAGCCAATAAACTACATGCTCCATCTTCCTCCCTTCTCACCAGAGTATATGGGTCCATCTTCACTAACACACATTTGATAAAGTTCCTGGTGTATAGCAGCAGCAGCAGCTTCCGACACAAAGAACAGCATGACGCCAGGCGGTGAAGGATCCTCGTCTCCAAAGTGGATTTCTCGAGCCTCCAGCTCCTGCTGATCCCAGACGCTGTACCTCCTCAGCTCTTTGCGCTCAAAACTCAGCTGCTCACCTGTGCCTGAGGACAGGAAGGGATCAGGCCAGATAAATCAATTTTAAACATAGTTTAAAATTTCAATCGTGCACAAATACAATCTTTGGGTTAAACTGAACAAAAAAAGAGAAAAAAAATTCTCATCTTTTAGATGAGATCCAAGTATTCATTTTAAATGATCCCTGATCCAACTCAACTCCAACACCTGTTGATTTGTTGGCCTGTGACTCAGCGTCATGTGACCTGCTTTGCATTCTGTGCAACAGAGCCGTGGCGAGAGCGGCTGAAACACAACTCATTAAATTTTATGACGTTCAAAGCAAAACACCAAGTTTAAAAGTGGTAAAACATTGTACTCAGCAAGTTTTCCCCAAACTATTTTCTAGAACTACAACAAGAAAAACAAAAGGAGAACAAACTGCTGAGTCCTGGCTAACTAGTAAGTTAGTTAAGTCTGCTACAGATAAAAACTTTAAAGCTACCGAGTTTTCAGGCAAATAAATGCCATTTGACTTATTCCCTTTAATAAGATCTTGAGCAGATGCCCGATGTTAAACATCAACGTCTGGGACAAGACGTCCTGATAGGATTGTTCCTTCTCAGTACACAATGCAATTCATTGTTGGAGAACTGGCAAAGACAAACATTTTTAAAACATTAAGTTGCTGTTTTTACCGTTTTATTGCATTTACAAATACATCAGTAGAAGATGTGCATCTTCTCCTCAACATAACCAACGTTGAACATGTGCAGATAACATTTCAGTTACTGAGCCTGGCAATATGATATTGGTTTATAGTTCTTAATTACGAGTGTGTAGCCATGCAGAAACTTGTAATAAGTATTTGGTAAAATAAAAAACAAAACAACTTGTTTTCCTCTTTTTATACCCAAGCAACCCATGATCCTACATGGAGATGGTAAAACCTCCCGATGTTCAAAAAATAAATAAGAATTATTGTTTTTAAATGCCAATTCAAGCAGCAACACTGTTGCTTAACTTTACTTATTGAGGGATTTCTGATTAACCCCCCCAAAATAAATGCCTTAAATAGTTAATCATATCAATGAAATGTCCCTAGACGCATTAACTGATACGGTTAAAAAAACTGAATATATTTCATATTCAGCCGAAAGTGATGGTGGGGTCTTAAAAGTTCGAATCCACGAGAACAAAGACAATGAACTAAAATAGACCACTAAGATGGGACCCAGACAGCTTGACCAGAAGGAGATAAAACAGGTTCCTTTACTGGCAAGGTTGAAACAATTTGGAGCAAAGGTCACAGGTAAGCCTGACAAACAAAGGCCAATACAACCAGCTTAAAGGGACACGAACAAAGGAGTCATGGTACAAGTCATGAATTAAGGGAAGAAGTTTGAATGACGAGGGACAGACTATCATCAGTTGCATGGATCAAAAAAAAAAAAATACAAAAGTTACCTTTAAGTGGCATGATAACCTTATGTTTTGAAATCTGTAAAGGGAAAGAAAGAAACTGTTACTCAATTTATGAAACAGAAACTGAATGTAAAAATCTCTCAGGATTATTCCACTGGATTTACCATGAGGCCTCCAGCTGATTTTACTTTGTAACAGCCGCAGTATAAGGACACAAAAGGCACGCTCAAAGAGGAGTAGTCCACCTCACAGGCAGGAGAACCTGGTGCTGAAGGTGGATTCTCTTCAATCAGCAGCTGCAAAACCTGAACAACAAAGAAACAAAGTTATGATCAAATAATTATCACGTCCTGATTTACCAGAGGCACAAAGACCTGCGTTGGGTTTGCATTTTAACATTGCAGTTTTCCAAAACCTCTTTAATTCATTACTTTGCCGCCATCTAGTGGTAAACACACAAATGACAGAAGAACATACTGCGCACCATTCAGATTACTTAAGCCCATACGGTGGTGATGTTACAAAGATTATGGAGGAAAATTAAATTTAAAAGTTTCATTAAAACACTGGTGTCTAATCCATCATCTCAGCTCTTTACAGAGACAATTTTTTATGATATGAATACACAGCTGTGTTTTTAAAGGAACTGGGACTTTAATATTTCAGACAGTATCGTGCAAACATGTTAGAAGACTGAAGATGCAATCAGTCCAAATTCTTTACGCACCAAAATCTCTTGATCGACTTTGATCAGCGATTAGCAGGTCCAATATTACATCAGTCCAATTTTTCATATTTAAGCATCCCTAGCTTTTCTGAATTTTTGAAAATTAACCTGTAACAACAATAGCCCACTTTCTAAGTTAACCTGAAGAGAAATTATACAAAAATATGAAACTATATTCAATTTTATAATAAAGAGGCAACCTCACAAATGCGCTTGTAAAAATGTCTATACTCCAGTTTTTAATGTATGTATTCATCTTCAGTCAATTTGATAGATGAACTCTCACTTTGCCCAGACATTTATAAAAGCTGCCGCCCTCCAGGCAGCAGTTTAAGGATGCGTATTGCTGCCCCGAAAACGATAAGAACCCGGCCATGATAATGACCCGGGCGGAACACCGCGCGCTAAATAATAAAACGTAACTTAACGAAGCTTCGAGGCAGATTATTTTTCCTCAAGGAATTTTAATAATCGAGGTACTCGAGTCATTCGAGGAATCACGACAGCCTTAATTCAGTCCATTTGAAGAGGGGAATTTTACAATGCAATCAAGCCCCCATGGCACTATACAGGCAATCCAGATCAACCTTAAAAACTTAAAAAATGCCAAGTTCTTTGTTTCTTCAGATGTTAAGAGATGGAAAACTTCAGTGGGACAATCGGAAAAGTTGCCGCTTACTTCCTAGCTAAAGACAATTGTTTTATGACATAATTATAGCTTCAAAATATCAAGATTTTGTAAAAAAAAAAAAAAATTTATCTGATATGCAGGTCAGATACAACTTTTTTTGATTCAAGTTGTAAAGTCTTTAAAAAAACATTCCAAAATCATCTTAAGCTGTACACATGAAGCGTCCTTCCTGTACAGAGGAAGCATGGACTGAATGAAAGCTGCTGCACCAACCTGCATGTCCTCTGCGTCTAAAGCTTTCTCCTGCTGGGACGCAGCTTCCTTCGAGGAGTTTCTATACACGACTGCGTCGACCTCAGAGGCCATTTCTCCAACCAATTTGCTGCGACATTTAGAATCGTCATTGTTCTCTTCGTCGTCACTGGACAGCACAACTGAAATAGGGGGGAACATTTTAAATTAATTTCCTTAGTGTTTCTACTACTTATTTGAAATGGCATCTTGGGAAAATGAGCTGTAATTCAGTCAGAAGCTTGTAACCAGAGGCTGGATGCAGAAATAAAACAGCAGATTGAAGTAAACAAAAGAGGAGACTAAAATGTTAACAGAAGGAGACATTTAAGGTAGCTGCCTTTAAAAAGCTTAAATATGTTTAACCCTTTATTCAAAATTAATACTTTTGTCCAGGTTACTTTAAAAAGTCGGTCGGCAGTCGGTATCTACGGTAATCTGACTTCTCATCCACATGTGCATCCTTAAATCTGACAAATATAAGCCGTTTATGCTTAGAAATTTTGGCCAAAATGCCCCTAAATACCTAACAAAAAAAAACTTTGCAAAAAAAAAAAAAAAAAAAAGATAAGTTCTGAGAATTATCTATAACATATTTGCTTACTCACTGGGATCAGATGTGCTGGTCTCAGTTGCGGCCAATAAGCTTAGCTTGTTGCTGAAAATGATGCCTTCAGGGATGACTGGGACATCATCTCCCCCAACAGTGAACTGTACAATACAACGGTCTATATTCTCTAGATCTACGTCGTCTTCGCTGTCCTCCCAATGACCGACAGACACCGGGACCTGTTCTCCGTCTTTTCCTGCTTCTTCGGTTTGAAAAAGCACGATGTCACACTGACGTTTAGGGCTGCTCGTCCCGTTACACTGCAGGCCGGGATCCTTCCTTTTACGCTTCTGTAAGAGAGTAAGGACTTATTCAAGTTCAACAATGAGGACTATTTAAAAAACACTTTAATAAACCGTTTCACCTGTAAAATAATAGAGACGTTACATAAAATGGCACGCTTGACGTTTTCTGTCACGTACGGCAAATGACGCAGAAAAGAATTGTTCTAAGAAAAATAAAAATCTAAAACTTGTTTATAAACTTTTTTACATTTTAAAACAGAGTTCAACCTACCATTCATACTAACTAAATAAAGTTAAAAATTAACTTGAAGAAAGTCCACATAAAATGATAAAAGAGCATCAAAAAATTATAACAGGAATTAATGATTAGTATACAGAGGCTAAAAAAAAACCAAGAGCCAAGTAGAAGAGTTTATATGACCAGCAACTAATTGAGCTGAAACTGCTTGAAAACAGCAGAAAAAATGACAATTTGCAGGCTGTCTGTAGCTGCTTTTAGAGAAGAAATTAATTTAAAATATTTTGATTTTTCTCCACCAATAATTTCCAAATATGTGTGCCCGTCTTGGATTTAACAGGACACCGTTTGCTTGTTTTCCACTTGCCATCAGACCTGCTGGCAGCACGAGACGTGCTAAAACACACCACGGTTCAGGTGGTTTCAGGAGGTAACCTGTGTCCGGGATGCTTTTGCCAAGAGGCATTAAAGCAGAACATCACTTCCTCTGTATTAACAACGTGAACTTTGTCTCAAAGCGCGTTTCAAGGCAGCAGTGAAGTAAGCAGCAGCTCAAACAGAACCATGTTGTGATCAGTGTGACAAACGTTAGGTTGAGCACAGACTGATCAAGTGTGGGTCCATGGACTGGGGTGAGAGCTTTCAAGTATTTAACATCCGGACATCATAAATAAAACATTATATTGGACCGCTCTTAAACAAAAATAAAACTAAGAAAAAACATAGAATGAATGGTATGAAAGCATTCTGAAAAGCCTTGGACATGCAAAGCTGGCAGCAGACAATTTGCATAAGGTTCACAAGTGTGGTTTCTATTTAGCTAATTAAGCCAGAGGTTTCCAATACATTTAGTTTCCACCAGAGATCTCAGTAAGCACAGACTCAACTTATTTTCAGTTTTAAAAACTTGTACATACCAAACTGTGCTGCATATCTTCTGATCCAGTCAAGTTGTCTATCGTGAAATCTGCGGAAATCTCCTCGGAGGCCGATAAATCCCCAACTGGCTCCCAGCTCAGTGACAACCCACAGTCTGCATGAGAGACAGAAACGCTTTCATCTAAGGTGGAACATAAAAAAATAACATTTCTGATCATTCAAAATAAATGAATAAAAGATTTGGCTGAAGTCAAGTTAAACATACACATGGTTTTGTGGCCTGATGTCATTTGTTGTGTTTCACAGCAGCAGGTAATTGGTGCTGATTGGACCAGAAAACACCTGGATCTCGTCCTCTGACAGGATGATAAGCACCAGCTCTTCCTGGGTCTTGGCCCACCTCTTCCTCCTTGTCAGCATTTGGGTTTGTTTTCTGATTTTTATTTAAAATATTTAGCTTTAAGTAGATCCAGCATGCAGTTTCTCTCATTAGTTACAGTTTTTGAACCAAAACAAAAATGTTGATGTTTTGTTTCAAAGGTTGTTGTAGTGCAGCAGTTTTTCATTTTAACTGGATGACTAGATGTACCGTCCAGTTTATTAGGTACACCAGTTTAATTCATTTTTGTATTATTTATGTGTTTATCTCCTTTGAATTCAGCCGGTAGACGTGGTGAAGGCGACTTGCTGGAGTTTAACTTTGTGACTTTGGACACTCCTGATTCACACACACTCACAAAACTGGAACGATGGAGTGAAAAACCATTGCCTAATCTTATGAGTCTTGATTTTTGCTCAAAGATTCAAATGACAGAGTCAGAATTTGGAATAACAACAATTCAGACTGGTAGTGCTGACATAATTGTGCAGGGGATATAAATAATTGGCACAAATTGCTGACCACAGTACAAGAACTTGATGCTGTGAACTATGCAACCCTCTGCGAGAGACAGCCTTTTAGGTCAAAAAAGGCCATGTGATTAATCTGCATTATATAATATTTGCATGTAAAATTTATCAGATTACTTGCATGCATTAATCTTGACAGTCCTAGTTTAAACCCAAACCAGGTCCAGATAACTGAAGTTCTTGCACCTGCCTTTTTAACGAGGTCTTCCCTTTTGCTTACCTTTCAATAATTTTATCTGAACACATGTTTTCACTGAGCTGCTTGGCGCCATAAAGGGAAAGCCGCACCAACAAACATGGAATATTTGCAAAAAATTTGCATCCTACCCACATGAGGCCAGTATAAACAGCTTTGCGTTTTCCTGATCTCTCTTCTCTCGCGTTCTTTGTTAACAAAGATATTCTAAAGGAAGCTACTACTTATTTCTGTTTCTGTGAAAGAGATGGAAAAAGGGGCAGAAATATGAACTGTAGTGAAAAATTTTACTGCAATCGAACGTTTCATGATTGTGTCAAGCTTATGGCTAGGTTACTTCCTATAACGCTTATAGGCTTTGTCTGGAAACGGCTTGATGTCGGTCTCTCACAGTGACTTGCCGAAGAGCTAGTTCTCACCGTCTTGTAAATATGTTTGCATTTCTTCTGTCCTTTAATAAAAAATAAAACAAAAAACAAAACAACAATGGAGCAACACATTGTCCCCTGTGTTGCAGTTTTCTGCTCTATTCTTACACAAAATGCCTAATAAACCTGACAGTGGCTTTCACCTATAACTGCTTGGATAAAAACAGAACCCAAAACTAGAGGCATCAAATCCAAACTTACCCATAACCCCAGAGGAAGCTCATTATGACAGTTAAAATGCCAGTGTAAATATCAAAAAGCTGCTCAGCAGTTATAAGGTGTTTAAATGCTGAAGCCAATAAAGATGTTTTAATTGATTATTGAGAAAGGTATGGATCATTTTAAACAAGTTTTTTTTTGTTGATATATCAGAAAATATATATTATTTCAAATATGATGCTCCTTTAACAATGTTTTATAATGTCAGAACAAAATCTTCTTGGAAGTAAAATATCCTTTGACATCTGTAATTTTGTTCACGTTTTACGTTTCACAGTTCATGCAGACAGCTTAAATGACCTACATTTATGAAGCTGGAAAAAGCTTCAATGTTGAAACCCTCATTATCCCACTAAGTTGCTTTTGTAGCCCAGCAGACCGTGAGTTTCTCTTGTTAAGAATTTATTTCAGCAGTAACCAACAAGGAAGGGTAGGGAATTTTAAGGGCTACACTTCACAATGAAAATTTGAAATCTACACACTGTTAACATAACACAGATAATGAAGACCCACCTACAACCTCCGCAAACGTCTCATCTTTCTTTTCATTGACTTTGCCGATTATCACTTCTTTGATATCTTGGTTTTCTTCGTTGGCTTCCTCTTCAGTGTTTTGTGGTTTTCTGATTCTAGTTGTTGGTCTATAAAGATAAAAACACCCAGAATTATCCTCAGCACATTTTATCCACCACATTACAACCAAAGTCTATTTAAAAGTTACCACAAACTTATGACTAAAAAAAATGAACCACTTTAGGGAATAAAGACTAATTCCCTCTTTTGTTGTCCATTTTTGTGCAAAAAAAAAAAGTATGTTTTAGAATCTCAAAATTCCAATCATTGTTATTTTCTTTTGTTGTTGTTTCCATACATTTTGTACCAAATGGTGAAATAAACTCCTCTGAAAAAAAGTGTGTTGTGGAAAACTCCATTCTACCCATGCTTAGCATAGACCAAACATGAAATGATCTTAAAATGAAAATATTTACTCGGGGAACAAATACAAACTTGACATTTCCTTATGAAACATCACGATGCTGCTGAACATCTGCATTAACTAACAGCGAAACAAAGAAGAAACGAAACAATTTGAGTTGTTTCAAAAAGCAGATGTGAGCCATGAGGCATTTCACACAGATCATGTGTCAGTTCTCACCCACAGAGAAAACTGAGGATTTTATGAGTTTTTTTATTTTATTTTATTTTTTACCTTAAATAAATGGCAAGCAGCAGCACAGGACTGCTTAAGAGTTATATCTGGTTTGATCAGGTTTCATTTCGTCAAGTGATAAAAACAAGAACCAAAATCAATAATATATGGAGTGTAATATTAAATATTTAACAATAAATACAGACTTGTATTAAAATATACACAAGATTAATGATTATTTGTCTCCATAATTCACCCAAAATATCTAAATTCCAAAAGTATAAACTATTAAGTTCATGGGTACGATTTTTTTTTCCATAGTGACAAAGAGGAAGTAAGTTATTACAAAATGGTAAAATTAATTGACGAATATGTGGATTAACAATGTGATTCTTGCCCTCGAACCGAAGTTAGAAACATTCGAGGTAATTTTAAAAACGTCAGCGTACTTCTGAGAGGTGGAGGTCCTCCGTTTGCCTTTATCGGTTACATTCTTGCTCTTGTCATCCGTCTGACTGGACCTCGTTTCTCTGCAGCGGACATCTTCCTCTTTGCGTCGGCCATTATCCATTCGAGGACTGGACCACTGTCTGTTGTTTCTACTCATTTTTATCCTCTCTATATAATCCTTACCCGGTTCTGTCTTCAAGACGTCTGTTAGGATAAGACGTGGCTTCCTCCTAAAGGACACAAAAGTGAATTGTTTTCCAACAACTTTCACCTTCAACATTGCGGCTCATCAACATTTTCAAGCTTAAGCTCAACTTTACGGCAGACAGAACCTTACTTGTACCAGCTGAAAGGACGGGGAGGGACTGAGAAACGCAGATAAGCCATGTGGGTTGTCATGATAACATGGCATTGAAGTCATGTTGTTTAGAAACAATGTTTCCTTCAACTAACCCAACTTAAAGTTGAAAATCATCATCCAATATTTTATTTATTTTCAAACTTGAAAAGGCAATGATTGATTAACGAAAGTATGATTATTAGAATATATATATATATATATATATATATATATATATATATATATATACTTGCAAAGGAGTTTGCTAAAATTAGCAAACTCCTTGAACAAATCTCATCTGAACAGAGACCCTTTCTTCTTTTTTCTTCACAGCTTGTGCAAAACTTCTGTTAAAATTAACTATATTAAATATACAACAGGGAAATCTTTCAGAGTAGGCATATCCAATTTTCCTTTTAAAAAAAACTTAAAATCAACTATAATATCACTTCTGTAGCTTGTTTACCTCAGAATGTCCGAACATTTTAAAACGGTGTGATTGAACATCTTGGCCCCTTTTCTGTGACTTGAATTACAAGAATTAAAATTACAATCAGCAAATGCAGTCCAGGGGACCTGTTAAGAGGAGGAGAAAAAATATGAAATATTCCTGACCACTATCAATAATAAAACATGTTGAAGTGGTCGGAGAAATCGCAGCGTTGTTGTACCTGCACTTCTAACTTTCCGCACTCTGATGACAGGCACGCCACGGGTATTTTCAGGGGGTTTTCCATCTGAAATGCAGACAGTGATTAGTTAAGAAAGTTTTAAGTAGTCGCATGCAGAAGCAGAGTTAAAAAGTGTTTTAGTAAAAAAACAAAAAGGTAAAAAAAAAAGCGAACACGTAAAATGAAATATAAATGATAAAAATGAGATTGAACAAACATTTCACCTCAAGCGGCAAAATGACGTAAAGAGTAAATGTGCAACACGTACAAACTAGATGAAAAACACTCTAGTCACAACAGCAGCGGACAAATGCACCATCATCATCCTCATCCATTCCTGATCAGGATGATGATGCGACATACAAATACTGCTTAATTTGATTTTCAAGACAGACTGTCTTCTACATTTTCTCATTTTTTTCTCGTGTTGGAAGGATTAGCTGCCTCCATGTGAAGCCCAAATTTAACAGTATAATATCGTCACAATATTTTTGTGAATTTATTGTGAAAGTCTAAATTAAAATCTCCCAAACAAAGTAGAAAAAAAAAAAAACAACAACAACAATATAAGCATTTAAAAAATACTATTCAAATCATGGTTTCCTGTATTTTAACTTATGGGTATAATGATTTTTTTTTTCTTTAGAGTTCTCCTCTGACTGAACTGAGACTTATTTTCAATTATTTACAATCCAGTCTCATATTTGATGAGTTTTCTTCTGAATATTCATAGATTTTAAATTTTAAATACATAAATATCAGCTTAATTCTAATTAATTTTGTCATTCTGGAAATATACAGTTCTTGAGTTAAGAGCAAAATTCTTTCCATATTTTATTTTGAGGAATGTAATGTTTTTAAGTTTTTCTTTTTTCCAAACAGCACACTGACAAACCTAACGAGATGACAGAAATAATCTTGGCTTTGTAAAGACACAAACTGTTTACATACAATAAGACAACATAGCCACATAACAGGCCAGCAGGACATTCTGATTCAGATACACGTAACATGCAACTAAATAAACTGAAAATCAACAACTAATTTAACAAATACCAGCTTCTCCTTGTCAACAAATGGAATAGTTAAGGCTCTTCTTCGCTCCATCATCGTTCAAGATTTCATAAGGCACTGCAAGACACACGTAAAGGACATAGTAAATAAGCCTGTCCTCTGGCGAACATAGAACAGTATAATTAGATATGCAGTGATTCTCAATATGATCAAAATCAGATTTTTTTTTTTTTTACTTTTTGGCTTTTGCCAGTGATCTGATTCATTCATTCATTCTCCCTAAAAGTAAAAATATACATGAAGACAATAAAAAGTTCAAAGAGAGAGTTTGAGGTGGAGAATTGAGGGAAACTTTATTTTCTATGCACATATTTCCTCTGTTCAAGTCGACTTATATTAAACAATCCGCAGGTGATATGCTTAAGTCCATAATATAATTTGCAAGAAAAGAGTGAATATAAATGAAGATGTAGTAGTTAAACTTACAATAATCAAGCTGTAATCTGACTTGAGAACAGTTAGAATAAAATACATAATCATTTACCAATCTAATCTATGCCAAAGATATTCAGTTTGTTTCTCAATTATTATATTTGACTCTGTTACAGTTTCTTTAAATGCAAGTCTTGTGACTTATCCAGTGCAATTATAATATTAAATACAATTAAGTATGCCAAGTAATGATAAATTTCCAATTTAATACAAGTGACAGGATATCTTCTTTATGTGTGTTTGAACAAATGCCTTAATTCAACATCCTGGACGACATTATTTATACATTTCTAGAGAGAAAGTTTTGTACCTACAAGTTTTCTCTGTCTTGGCACTTTATTTCTACATTCTACTATGAAAACTAGATAAACACAAATATGTAGAGATGTACTGTACTGATCAGTTTTTTTTTCTCTTCAGGATAAAGATTTCTAGTTTTCTTTAGGATCTGACCAGTCAATCCTGATATTGACGAGCTCAAGTTATTTTTTTCCAAAAGACTACAAGACATGAAATGGAAAGACAATTTGTCACAGTCTTTTTTTTTTTTTTTTTTGAAAAACAATTGGAGGCTTTAAAAAGGTCTAAATTTTATCTGAAGGTCATGTGCATCTTCTGTGAACAATTGGTTATTTCTCATCTGGATTAGACAAAGATGCTACTCCTTTTAAACAATAATACTCTATACTGGAACGGTGTTACGTATTTCCCAGGCATATAGTACAATTTTATATCACTATCATCAATCTATGTTACTTTCAGTTGTTATGTTGCAAGTTATCAACCATAACTTAAAAGAAGTTTGACTTTGCATCATAGCCACATCTGATGGCTAGAAATTCACCTCCTTCCCTTACTAACACTCCCTCCTCATGTCATCACAACAATGATTCTTCATGCCGTTAAACGTTGTTAGGAGCTTGGTAGTTTAGTTGTTAAGCTCAGGAGATGTGGATTTCCACCAGGTGTTTGCTAATTGCTGCTGCCGCTAGTCAGGTGGAGCTGTGTGGGGAAGGCGCAGGGGAAGGTGGGGTGATGCTGGGTCGGACGTTACTTCGGAAATCGGAGCTGGGTTTGGTGTCACACCCGAGATAACCAAGTTCCAGTTGGGATTTCAACATGGCAACGCCCACAGACATTGATCACAGTATCTCTTATCTACTGAACAATTTGTTCAGTTTAGAGTTGCAGGTGCTCCATGTAACACTGATCTTAGACACACTTTACATGTGTGTCTTGTAAAATACGTGTTTCTACCCATGAAAGAGTCAATACAACACTTTGGAAAGGTCTTTCATGAGGGAAGGCATTATAACATGGCAAAAACTAAAAAAGATGATTTAGATGATGATAAAGAGAAAGCTCCTCTTTTTTTCTTCAGTAAAAGACCAGTGTAAATTGATCTCATTCTGAAAAAAAGGGTGTTAAGATTGACACTATTGAGTCAACGTGAAATTATGATACATTTACTCTTAACCAAATCTTCTCAGTGACCTAAAACAAGGCCTGTGAAAGTTTCCTAGTTCTTCATTTTATGTGGGCCTGGTTTTATGGTTCAAGACACTTATGCTTGATTTAGAAAAATACGAAAATTATGCTACGATCTACTTGTCTTGAGATTACAATGGCCAAAAAACATGAACGTAAACAACTTCAGTAAAGAAGGGTATGATGAAAACCTATGTGATGAATACAAATATGTAAAACACCGTTAAACCTAGGACGGGAATATATGGGAAACCATCAAAAGCAATAAAGCTGATCTGAAATGATCAGCTTACTTGGTATCTCATGGTATGAAAAATTAGCCAGGAAACTCAACGTTCCTTTTGTCATTGGAGCCCATGTTTTTGTTGCACAGTTAACACGTGTGTCACATTTTTTAAAAACCGGCCGTCCGTGTTTAAGTCGTGCACACGTTCGCAGCTATTACGTGATGTGCTTTATAGTTTATTTTCTACACAGCTAAACTACAGAAAGTGTATTTTTCTTCGAAGCTACCACTAGCAGACGTAGCTTGCCGCGTTCATGCTAAACGTTGTCCACGCTGCTAACTGCAGTAGAGACAAAACTTACCCTGCAAGCCAGGGCCTCCTCTGATAGCCTCTCTTTATATCAGTAGAATGGAGAGAAAAGCTTTTCAACAGTGTTTTGCTGTCGCACCTTCCTTGAAAAGACGGCACTCATCCTCTCCAAAGGGCTAGACTCTTGCACTCAACAGGCGTTTCTGGTTCCTGCAGCAACATCCGGTGAAAGGAGGAAGTGCACCCAGAAAAATATTCCGAAAAGGTTTGTGTCCAGAAAGCAAAACTATTCACCAGCCCATAATATTAATGATAATAAATAAACGAATGAATTAATGAATGAATTAACCCAAATAAAATAGCTATCAGTGGCGTTAAGTCGCTCCAGAAAGGGGAACTGAGTCGGGGGGGTCAAGGACCACCATATTGATTTGGTGTCCAAAGAAAGCTCTACTGCCCCCTCCTGGCCATACAGTGGTAAAACAGCTTTGCGTAATATTGAAGCGAAAGAAAAGAATATTTGATTATCAAATATTTTAGCAACTAAAAATCTCAAAAGTGCAGTGCATATTTGTATAGCTATATTGTGCACAACCTTTAAACAATGCTTTAAACTTCTTGAGAACTTTATTCCTATCCTGTGTTTTTTTTGTTCTTCATAATGCTGTTTATTCGTGAAGAAAATAAAATAAAGGTATTATTCCTACATCATAAGATCTTTTTTTAACGACTGACATAAAAATAAATACACAAAAAGCATTGCACTGAAAGAAAAGAAAACTTATTAACAAACATACAAAATATTATTCATAATTTAAAAATGAATTTTAGATCTTTTCTTAAAAAAATCTAATCAATTGTGCAAGAATAGACTTCAAGGTATCGCTATTTTTCATTGCACTCTATATAACGACAGCATAAAACAAATCCAGGTTTTAGTATACCTCTCTATCTAACATGGTTGTTATTTTTGATATGTGCTACTCAGTGCCTTGTATGCATTGCAGGGATTATATCTAAGCAGCTAAAAATAAAGTTTCTCAACATCCAATCTAGAATATAAAGGCAAACTAATTAGAGTGCAACTATAAAGTATCTACATTATAGTTGTGTTGAAGTTCTGGTAAAAAGATCAAAGTGAGAAGGATAACTTAAGTCTCAAAATACTCATCAAGTAAATGCATACAAACGAGAACAATGTGATTTTCTTTTCCATTTTGTCTAAGTGAAATATGTTTAATTTAGACCAAGCATGTAATTATATTGCAGTACAGTTTTTTTTTGTTATCTGTAATGCAGATAAAAAAAAAATTAAAAAAAATGAAGACAGCTGGCGTGACAAACCAGCAACCTTTCTTTTTTCTTCTTCTTTTTAAATCAGAGTGGCTTTGGTGGTTACCCATGCTTTTTATCTCACCTATTTCAGGATCAGGTGACAGGGTCATGGTGCAATCTTGCATCTCAAGACCGGCACACCGTTTTTGATCATCTCTCATTTATGTCTGCTTTTGGAGCCGTTGGTGGTTGTTTGCTAGCACGGTGTTCAGCGACCATCTCTGCGCTGTGGCATGCGTCATATCAAACAAGCCAAGAGAACAGACTTTGCACTCTTTTATTTTCAAAATTAGCTGTAAGAAATTAAATGCATAACACAATGTATGACAATGCAGTTACAAATTCATTGCAAATGTAACCTTATAACAATTTCATAACAGATATACAAATAAACACATCTGTAAAAGTTAACTTTAATATTAGTTCAATTACTTCATTTAATTTATCCAATGATGAGCATATTACCTATTCTGACATGAATATATAGTGCATAAGTCTATTATACAGGTATAAATACCTGAACAGAGCTTTTTAACATAATTATGTTTACTGGTGTAACAGCAGGAACATCAGGCCTGCTCAGTCTCTGGGTGCAGAGGTTGGTGAGCCAGCTGTCAAACGCTGCAGTACATGAATGTAGGCCTCTTTCACAGGAAATACATTAACTACCCACATGCTCTATCAGTTCTAACCAACATGAATGCCCTCATTATATTCTGTTGCACCTGAGCACAACAAAAGGAAAATTCCCACGACCAACGTTACTAATTGCACTTGTTTTCAGGAGGTGTCAAAGCATCTGCTGTGAAAAAGGCCGTTTTATGGGACATTCTGACCTGGACACCGGAAACTGTGCAAAACTGGAAAGTGTTCAAATGAAGACTTTTAGTACTCGGTTTATAGATTTGTGTCAAAAACAACACCAGCCATCCAATTCATGTGGTCATTTCATCGCAGTGAAACGTCCAACATAATTTCCAATATGTAAATTATCTTTTGAGAGTGAGTTGACCACAGCTCCAGCATCCAGTCAGGAATTTAACGTCAGGAGCCACAGTTCTGCGCAGGTGGCCCGGAGGACGTCCCTGCTGCTGCCACTGCGCCGTCGTTGGCTCCTTCATCGTGTCCCGGGTTCAGGGCGGCAGTTGAGGAAGACTTTGATCTTCGCTCCTTTTTGCTTTGAGCTACAAGTGAAAAACAAGCGAGATGTGACATGTCACGACAGATAAACATAGCAAAGAAAAATATTTTTTTCTCAAACATATGCACATAAGACAGGGTGTTAAACAAGTGGCCCATTTAAGATTAGGATTTAAAAAATTATTGCCTTCTTTGAAGGCTCAGTTTAAGGATACAGAAAATCAGCTTTGACGTCAGTTTCTTACCTTTTGCACTACATGGTGTACGGATGGGTTTCTCTTCCTGCTCTCCCTCAGAACCAGAAGCCCTGATCTTCCTCACCACGTAGGCGCAAGCTACAATGTCAGAAGTACAAATACGCATTTTTTTTAAATAGTAATTTAAACATACAATAAATGTCAGCAAGGTCTCCAGGGCTTACTTTTTTTTTTATGAAAATTTTGCTCACAGTTTATACCTATTTAACTCAGTTTAGGTCAGTGAGATTCTTTATTTTATTTTATTTTTTTCAAAAAATTTCTACACCTTACTTCAATAAACAAGTTAACCAACAAGGAAACACACTGGTACTCCCAGTGCTCGGGTTACAATATGACAGAGAAAAGCTGAGTAATTCCATATTTGTTCTCCACAATGGAAAAAATATGTTAAGTTAAATTCAAACCATATAATTAAGCTGTTTGTAAACAAACCATTTAAATTGAGCCTTTAATACGGTCGAAAAAAAATGCGATTAGACCGCGCAAATCAGGCTTACAAAGGGCAGAAAAATCAAACTGGGAGCAGAAACATATTAACATCCGAGAACTGATAAAGGAGGGGACTTCCTTGTTTTATTGTCCGAGGAGACAAGTATTACCAGCACGAAAATCCAACGTCAAAACGCGATAACTTATTTCACTTAATCAAATTCTAAACCATATTAAATACACAAAATCGAATTGTAAAGAATTTAAACGTATTTTAGCTTCTAAAAAAAAAAAAGCTTCTAAACGTAAATCTTGGTGCCAAGGAAAAATTGTAAACAGAAAGCTGCTTATCTTCCGGGCGTGGTCATTCATTTATTCACGAATATTTTTTTTTTTAATTACCTTTTACCAGCAGTCAGACCATTAGTCTTTGGTGTTGTACTCTGCAGTTTCGATGAACTTCAGAGTCGCAGTTGTCAGACTTGTTTATCCTCTTTCAGTTCAGCTGTTTTGCGATTTCGTCTTCCTGAATGTGTCAATATAAATACTGGCGCTTCATAGAAGAAATACAACCAATTATAGACTGAGAATAACACTAGAGGCGGAACTTAATAAATCCAATATGATTGTGATTGGCTGAGCCGTTACGCAACGTCATACACAACAATGCTATTTAAAGAGATACACTCGTAATACAAGGACGCATAATCGGGATTGATGAGCCCTGGACTCTGTGGGGAGTCATATAAACTGTTACACAATGTTAACAACATCTACATGTTCTACATTTATCTAGTGCATCTAAAAATCTAGAAGATTATTTAAAAAAAAAAAACTTAATTGGTACTCCTTACAGTTGTTCAAAGAGTGATACCGGCAAAAAATGAGGTAGTGACTTTTTTTTTTTTCTTTTACTGTCTAATTGCAACTGTCTAATTCTTTGTGTTAAGTTACCCCTGAACCAGAGGCAACTTCAAAATAGTTTTACCTGGGCATGAATGGAAAATGGACTTGACATGCTCAGCATTCCAAAGTACATTTTGCATTTAATTTAAAAATAAAAGTCACAGAATCTAATAATAATAATAATAATAAATTGAATTTATAATGCACTTTTCATTAATAAAAATCTCAAAGTGCTACATGGTTAATCTAAAAACATAAAATTAACAATCAAAAACAATTAAAAAAAGACTGTCAAATAAAAGTGGAGAAGGCTTGTCTAAAGAGGAAAGTTTTCAAGCCAGTTTTAAAATCGGACAATGATTGCGGGTCTCTCAAATAGTCTGGGAGAAAATCTAGAGGATGAGAGAGAAGGAGCACAGAAACTGAATTGGTTTAGTTCCAGTGGGAGTTTCCACATTGATAATTTGAGGAGCCATGTTAGAGCTTGAAATGATCCACTGAGTTTTAGAAGATGAAAGTCACAGCAGGCATCTACCAGGACATTTCAGAGCACTCCATGTTTCCTTCTGCTTACAAGCTTTATGGAAATATTGCTCCTTTCTCATCAGAACTTGGAGCCTATCCACACTGCTGAATGTAGCAATACTTACTTTTACATTTGCTTAGCATCACTGTGGTAGAAAATCTGTGTCAATGTGAAGATGAGTGACGTCCATCTCAAAAATAGAGACGAGTTGAAACTGCTGGTAAAGTTATGTGGCTTCCTTTACACCCAAGAATGGACGCACGCTGATGGTTTCCATCCGCGCTGTATTGTTGCAGTGACTTATACTAAAAGTACCTCAAACATATTGTCCAACTTATGAACAAGTTAACATTTCCACATTAAATCAATTTCAGTTGTATGTGGTATTCTAATTCATCAGCTGTAAAGCAGTCACCAAAATAAAAAAAACTGTGTAATAAATCTGAGTTTAATTGTTTTTCAGTTAAATTCTAATATATTGATTTTGATCTTAATTTCTCTGCAGATGTCAGGCGATTAAAAATATGTTCCATTTTCTCAAACACCTAAAACTGCTGCATCAATAAGAAATGTAAAAATGAAATAACAGCTCTGATTTATTATTTTTTACTCCTGTCACAGGTTAACCTGCTACAATAAGTTCAAACTAGCACAATACATGTAATAATTTATTGTTAAGCATTTATTGCAGTTTACAGAGCTTCTTTTATGCCATTTTAATTATGATGGCAAACATCAGGATCAAGTTTCTACACAGTCCAACAAATACCTGTTATTTGAAGAAGAAGCACAGCAAAACAAGAACACCATACTTTCTCATATATTCGTATATTCAATATATACACATAGATTTTTCTTTAACTTAAACCTTTGACAGTTCCATACAGCAAAAAAACAAAGAGAAATCTACTTTCTCCATAACGTTTTTTTTTTTTTTTTACAATAAAAATGGACTTGCAATCACCAGTGAGAAAAATGTTTGAAGTTAAAGGAAGGAATGGTTGGAGCTGTGAAGCTGAAAGGAGGAAGGCAATATTTGTTCAGTGTACACTCCTTGGGACGATATTGCTAAAGACTGGCTGAATGGGCACCAGTTTAATGCTGCCATGATTTTAATCGGATATCAATTAATGTCAGCATTTCATATCTGCTGTAAACTCAAAAACAATTCAGTGTTGTGCTCTTCCTCCCACCGAACTTTCACAGATACAGTTACAACACAAGACATCAACACAAACACAAAATATTCACCAAGAGAACTGTAAAGACGCAGCAGGGGTGGCGATGGCGGGACTTAATCCATCCTGATCTTCTGATTGGTCATCCTGTAGATGATGCTGTCATATCCCGGGTCCATGTTCCACAGGTTGTAAGCGATGACGATGACCGCGAGGGCCAGAGCGATCATCAGCCACAGGACGATGTTGAAGATCACAGCGTACTGAAAGTTGTACTTGTAGGCCAGGTTGTAGGGGCTGCCCGGGTTACTCTGGAAATATTCAACCCAGTCAAATAAGTGAAACACAAAGCGTATGTAGACACATTTATCTAATTCAGTTCAGTTGGTTATGTAGCGTTTACTAGGTAGAGATGCAGTCTGACAAAACAATCTACCTCCACTCATATAATGATCGTAATATTCAATTTGTGTTTAAGCCGCAACACTCACAGGTGGGCAAACTAAACAATTACAACACATCTTCATTATATATTCTATTATGGGACAAAATTATTCAGGCTGCATATGTTAATCCTGACTGGATGCACAAAAATGGCCACTAAGACCAACCTGGTGACACGCCCTTGTAAACCTAAACAAGCATCTGGCTGGTTCATAAAATGATAATGATGCATCTTACTGGCAATAAAAACTGCTTACATATTAACTGATAAGATCGAAAAGTGATTAAAATTTCACAAAATGCTGCATCAGATGAACTCTGGAAACTGAATTTAAAAAAGGAGGAATGGCTTTAATTTAAATAGGGTGTGCTCAAGGTTATGAGCTCACAAGACAACCCTCATACGTTATCAACAATTTAGGGAAAATTAGCAATTCCTTTAGATTTTATATGAACTAAAAATTTCAAAAATCATAAACTGTTTTGATTATTCTTACTGTAGCAGAATAACTAAGTCCAGGTTTGACCTACTGAGGTTTTCCAGCTTCTCTTAATTTAATGTAATTGTGATACAAAAGCACTGAAAAAGTTGCAAGAAGCAACTTTTTCAGTTTCATAAACAAAAAATGGATTTCTTAAAACTAAGTGTTAAAGGCCTCTGTTCCGTGTAAAATTATACAGTGTAAAATTATACTCTCTCTCTCTCTCTGCGGCCACAGCTTATTAGAAGTAACACAGGATCCTTTCAGACTTACAATCTGTTTAGATTCCAAGATTGAGCGAGACTTTCTGGTCAAAGGAGCTTCAAAGGTTTTCACAGTAACAACCTCCACCACAGCCCTGTTGCCATAGAGTCGATACATGTCCTCTCCAAACTGTAAGAAAAAGTAAGGACATGGTTAAAACCGAGGTAAATTAAAGATAATGTTGACAGTTGTTTTACTGCCTCAGATCTCCCCGTCACCTTCTGGAGGACAGAAGCAAGAATGGCCGTGGCGTCGCGGTACTGAGGAGAGTCTTTGCCATAAAGACGACTCAGCTCCTCCAAGCCGGACAGCTCCAGAGAGTACAGGTCAGGGGAGAAGTCCTTGGCCAGATGTCTATGCCTCTGGAGCTGCGAGAGGAGAAGATATGATTCAAACCTGATTCACCAGTTTCCTTTCTACGATGGGAAAAAAAAAGAGAGGTCTGCGACATCTGGGGCAGCTTACCAGAGCGGTGATATCGTGCAGTACTTGAACCTCAGACAGGAAGAGTAAGTCAGCCTAGGACCAAAATAAGTAGAAAGGTTTTAAACCAAACTTCACTCCATAACCTAATCATACAGACAAAGTCTTTTTCAGGTTCAAATTAGGGCTGCAGCTAATGATCATTTTAGTAATGGATTATTCCAATAAAAAAATGTGAACATTCTGTAGTTTTTGTATTTAACCATGTAAGCGCTTTTAGAAAATTTCAGAAATACAATAGCAGATGCAAATGTACCAATAATCCTACTTCTTTTAAAAAAAAAAAAAAAATATAAATATATATATATATATATATATATATATATATATATATATATATATATATTTATATATATACACTTTTTTTTGCTTAATATGCAGCAGCATAGCATTCCTTTAGTGAATGCTTGATCATTTGGTGTTTGGATTAACTGGTTAATAATTAGATAGCAAAAAGTGCCTAATAGGAATCTTTTTTTTAACTGAATTTGAACCAGCTGAAGCTAAAATCATGGCACTTGAGAATTTCTGGGTGGAAAACATCAAGATTTTTATACAGACTGTATAAAAGTTTTGACTTACTCTTCTGAGCACGTTGTTCTTTCAGCAAATTACCTTTTTTTGAGTAAGTATTCTCCAGTTAAAGATGAATTAATTACTAAAGTAGTTGACAGTTATTTTAACAATCAATTTATCATGATTAATCGTTTCAGCCGTGGTTCGAATAATTCTTATAGATTTTTTTTTTGTTTTTTTACAGAAGATGTAGCTAACATGTACTGCAAATGTTAGACACCAACTTCTGAATTTCTGCTTAGGGAGTTGAGGGGAAGAGAAGTCAGCACAGAGCCATCCTGGGATAGGCGTGCGCGGATCTGCTGCAAGGTGACCGGAAGGTCCTCAAACACAGCATTGGCCTTGCCAAGCATATACAGTCGCTGCAGGGGACAAAACATTAGGTAAAGATATAGAAAAATAAATAAACATATTTAAAGGTACTTATTGTTCCCTGTTCTGTGCAAGCTGATTTTTTATTTTTTACCTCCTCACTTGGAGCCAGTTGTAGCACTACGGGGGTGTATTCGGAAAACAAAGAGTGGACCGTCTCTGCAACGCTGTCCAGGGTGAAGGGTACTGGCTGAGAGAGGAGAAGCCAGCAGCACACTGAGCAAACGTATTCTCATTATACTGTAGATTTTAATCTACTTACTTCCAAGAATTGCTTGACTCACATTTTCCAGGGGGTAGGAAGCCACAGTCTGAGGAAAAGCCAGGCTGTCGACTCCTCTCACCACCACCAACACATTAGCCCGGGGACGCTGGAACAACGGACCAGCCTGCAGGCCAGGCCACAGCAAGTCCTGGGCAAACAAAAACATATTGCGTTTTTTAGGCTATCAACATAGTGCTCTCAAGATGCATCTATAAAAACAAAGCTCAACAGTTATTTTTTTTTTCTTTACTGCAAATAAGATACCTCTTGAATAGAGAAGCCCATAGTCAAAGCCACCACATCAGGGACTTTCTCTCCAGAAACCGGCCACTCTCCTTTCTGGAACGACACAAACTCTGGAGCCTGAAGGACCGTGAAGCTGTCTCCATGGACACCTGAAGAAGAGCGGAGATTCTTGTCAGCCCAAGCAAAGCAAGACACGTTTTAAAAGAAACTTTGCAAAACCTGATGTTCAATTTTAACTACTTGTATCCCTACCAATATGCTACAAAGCTCTCACAATGATATTTAATGCTCCATTTAAAATTACTATGCCTTGTAATAGTTTTATGACTGCACTACGTGCACAGATTTTACGTAAAAATAAATCACAGCAGAATAGTAGCCTCATTTGCAGACCAAAGAGAATGTGAAATCTTGGCAACAACGCTAACAGCTCCGTGGATGGAGAAATACACTCGTGACATGGAGCAGCAGCAAAGATGGAAGTTAAAGAGGAACCAGTAGCCCAGAACAGTGTCACATGACAGCACAGGCAAATAATTAATAAAGAGAAACTAGACACCACGTTATTATAAACATTTTCATTGGATATAATTGTAATCTTAAAGAGTAAATGGCACATTTAACCTTAACGCTAGCATAACGACTAGCAAAAAGCAAGAGTTGTGTTAAGCTATTCGATCAGTTTCATGAAGACGGAGCTGAATAGTTTTCCAAAAGCACTGGTATTTAGATGGATTACTTTTCTGATTATCATTGAGAGATGAAGCAAAACACGGGAATAACAGAAAAAAAGCTAAATGACCATCCTAAAAATGTTCCTGGGCTGAGTAGCGACTTGTCAGATGAATATTGAGGCCACACATGAGGCCGCGGCGTTAGAAATACAACGAAGGAGGTTTGTGAAACTATGAGTGTCGATTGTTTAGCGTTGGGCACTTCTTACCTGCTAAAGCTAGGCAACAGAGAGCAAACGCAAAGGTGAAACCAGCTTTCATCGTTCGGCAGGTCGTCACCGACATCTTTCTCCTACAACAGCAACGGTCAGCTGACCTGACGTCTTGGCAGAGCAAAGCATGATGGGAGCGTTTGTAGTTTGTAGCAGCAAGACGAGCCAGCGACTACCAGGCAGCTGTCTAAAAAATAAAATAATATTAGAGAGAAATGCTGTCTACAGTTTTCGTGTACTATACGTACATCTATTAAACTGAAATGTTTATATCTGTTAATTTAGATTACTGTATTTTCTATGTCTGGGTTGTATTGCTGCGTTCCATTTACCACGGAAGTCGGAAATAGGAGCGCTCCAGTTAAAATGGAACACCGATAAAAGGAACAGTAGTTCCTTAATGGAAAAGGATACATCGTTTTTAGACTGTTTTACAAATACAATCTGAAGAGTGCAGCCTACTAAACTCTGATACACCTAAATAAAACTTAATGCAACCACCTGCCTTCAAAAATTTCCTAAATAGTCCACTTACCTGTGTGTAACTTGATGTCAATGTAGATACAGTTGTTCTGAAAAGGCATTTGAAGTTTGCTTTAGGATATTAGTGAACAATTAGCATCATATAAACCAAAAGAACAACAGGTGTAAGGTTACAAAATAATTTCCCAAAGTTTGAACACCCCTCAACCATATGGTGCTCAAATCCATTGAGTGGTACCATTGAATGGAAATGCACAGACTTTTCCTGGAGGGAAAAAAAAATATTGTTTTTCTTGTAGTTTATAAGCATCGTGATGAAAAACTTCCATTAAAATAAAATGTATTCTGTGGTTGTTGTGACAAAACAAACTGGGTTACTTTGTCATAACAATCAGTTCCGAGTGTGATTTATCTTTAAGGATTGCTTTAAAGGTTAAATAATTTGAAGTGGGGGTGGGGTCACTGAGAAACATTTTTAAAGAAAATAAAAAGTGAAATCTATCATCTAAAGGACTTATACTTAAGTATAAGTCTTATACTTAAGGACTTTTACTCAAGTATAAGTTCTTGCATTGTTTCATACTTAAATATTTTTAAATATGATTCAACTACTACAATATTCCCCTTAATTTTCAATTATTTTAGACAGTCTAGGTATTTAAATACAATTTTTCAATTTAAAGTTTTATTAGATAGCTTAGCTATTGATTATTTTCTGTGTCTTTTTAAAATTGATATTTAAACCGTTTCTTTTTTTCAGTGACATTGTTGGGATGCGGAGCTGCTTAAATGCAGTTTAGAAAACGATAGTTCATCTATCGTAATCCATTAATTTTCTTTCACTTCAGTTACGTTTTAAGGATCAGTTTTTCTTCTAAATTTTCCCTCAGTGGCTCATTTTGATAGTCCGGCTATTTGAATGCCATATTTGTATTTAAATTCTGATACTTTTTTTTTCCAGATAGTCTAACTATTTAAACACAATAATTTTTTTCCCCCATTCAGCTGGATGAGAATCCCCCTAGCATTTTATGGCTGTGTGGGATTATTCAGACCACTTGGGGGACTCGGGTATCCCATTCCCAGATCCGGAGGTGGAGTCTGTGTGTAGGAAGTATCTCCACAGATTGGCTGAGTGTGTGTAGAGCAGTGACCTCCTCCACTGCGAGCGTGTCGCTAACCACCATTAAATTTCAACTAAACAAAAACACATCCACGGGAGGAAACCAGGCGCTTACCCGCTTTAGAGGAGATAAAGATTTGGTCTTCTCCATTGTTTATTTTTTTTATTTTTTCCTTTCGTCCAGGCTGAAGCGGTGCAGCAGCAGCAGCAGCAGCTGGGGCCAGAAGCGAGCAGTATGCATTCAGACTGCAGGCTGCTATGGGCAGAGCGGTAATGGTGGGCAGGGGACCGACAGGGGCCGGGGTGCTCGTCCTGTCCGTGCTCATCGTTTTCACCGCGGAGGGCTGTCGAGGCCAGAAAGGTTGGTGCCACACAGCTGCGGCGATAACCGGAGGAGGCCAGTGTGGCCGCAAATACACGAACACATCCCGGTTTAAGGTGTTGTTGGGGGGGCTTTTAGGAAGTGTTATTGTCCAGCTAACTGAAACCTGCCTTACATGGCCGTGTGTCTGTGTGTGTACGTGGGCTCTGCTTCACGCCGCGCACTGTGGAGGTTGGTGTGTTTTCTGTTGTTTTTTTTTTGTTTGTTTTTTTTGGTGGAAAACTGCTCAGGGAAAAACCAGGCAAACCGGTTCCTGAATTTTGACGTTTTCATTTTTTCATTTTGTGAGTGTTTATAACAAATGAACAGCAGACGTTTAAGGATTTTACTGTCAAAGCAACAATGTGTTTCTGATTTTAGTCTCCCAATAAACTGGTTACCGTTTAGGTTTACCATTTGTTAGGCCTTTTTATAGGTCGGTTTAAAGAACGACGCCATTTAAAAAGTTTATGGCCTTTTCTTTGCCATAAACCAAATTAAATGATTGATGCACATCACAGAGGAGATTATGTGTTAAGCACAAGACTGGAAAAAAGCCAAATAAAAGCATAGCTAAACTCAAACTCAAGTTTAACTAAACTACACTCGGATGGATTGGCTTTTCCTAACACTTTGGGGGTGGGGGTAAACACGTGTGTCCAGTTTGTCACTAATTTATTGACTCTAGCAATACTTTTTAAATATACACAAAGATGGTTTTAAATCACTTCAGGAAAGATTACTGGTGTTACAGAGCGTAATGTGAGATGTAGCTCACTCTGCAGTTTTTCAGTAACATTTCTGAGTCATTGTCGTGTTTTTGTTCTGCTCATCTGGATAATGTCCACTCAGAGGGCTCTTGCATAACTCAAGGCTCGCATAATATTCACTTAGCACCATGACGTGTGTCTGCAAAGTTTTATCACACAGCCAGGAATCCAGGATAAGGTTCAAACGATTATAACAACTTCTCTCGCAGTACATTTTGTAATACAGTTTTAAAATGAAAGCCCAGTCAAAACAGTCTGTAAGCTAAAGCTAATGCTTTGCACTACTAGCATTGTACCTGGGTGTCTTGTTTTTCCTCAGTAGGATTTGCTAAATAATAGGTGATCTGCCTAAAGCAATTTAAGTTCTTAAATTATAAACTGAGACGGCACTGCTGCAATTCCAGTACCGATCTCCAATACTTATCAAAGTATCTAATCATTGAGAAAATTCCAACCCAGCTAAGTGGATGAGTATGAAAGGGTAACATGTGGGTAATATTGCAGGAGGAGCTTATTGATCTGGGCCTGCAATGGGATGCTTTATCTGATGTTTTATGTTTTCATCATGTAAATCACTTTGAATTGCCCTGTTGCTGAAATGTGCTCTAAAAATAAACTTGCCTTTTACTGCTAATTGTATTCAGTCTAGCAGCTGAGCTTATCACTTAACATTACATTCTTGGAAATGGTCAAACTTCCAACTTCATAATAGGGCTGTTATTATTGTTGAATAATGTAAGAATACCGGTTACACTTAACCCACATTTCTTTCTCTTTCTCCCATCACCACAAAGTCTCTGCCGCTTTATCAAAGTCGACATCAAGGGCAGCGAAAGTCCGTCCAACTGACTGGAAATATTTTTGGCACACTGAGCATTAAAGCATCTCATTAGAAATGTAATGCGCCACTAAATGTTGCATCAAAGCAGTCATCTGCAATTGTAATATAAGCTGCATCAATATTGCGATGATGACTTGCATTTCTGTGCATTGTGCTGATCTACTTCAGAGGTAAATGGAGCACCACACAAGTCAGTAACAACAACAGTTTCACTGTAGCCTCCCAGTGTGTGTGCATGAAGTTTTAAAAATGTTCCCATCTGTTTGAGGACCAACCAACTCTTCAGTTTTGTTTGTAGGTGTTCAGGTTTTCGGCCATCATCCTGCTGTCGGTACAAAATAGGTTTGACTCTTTTAAGCACATTCATTTGTCGAATCGGAGTGAGAGTGGGGAACCAGCAACCGTAATCTGTCTGATTATGAGATTGAAAACTTTCAGGGCTTAAAATGCAGAAATATTTTTTATAACTAGTTTTTAAGAATGTAGTGAAATACAACTGGTTTATCTGAGTTGTTCCACTCCACTCTTCAGACAAGCTTTTTTTTTTCTGGTAGATTAACCCCTAACCATCGACTTACACTTAAATGTAAGTCAATGGGTCCATTTGGACACCGGTATCCTCGTGACATTTAATGATTAAACAAACAAGCTTGGTTGTAAACTTGCGATTCTCCAATATGATGATCTAATAGATTTGCATTTGAATGCCAGTGAAACACAAAATGTATTTTTTGTTTGTTTTTTTTCTTCTAAAAGATAAACAGTTTTCTATAGCTACTAGGTTACGTATTGATTTGTTCCCAAATTCTGTACAACTATCTATCTGTTCTCATTGTGGTTCAGGAAACCAGTGGGAGGGCTGAATACTTTTAGAAATGCAAACGGGTAAAAACACATTAACTTTTTATTCTGTCATTTATATACTCTCACATACATAAAAAGTTGCACAGAAGCAGTAGATTCCTGCAGCTTTGCGGCTCTTGTGTTTCATATATATTGGATAATGAGGCCGGGGTGGCCTGGTGACTTTCTGTGTAGGAATTCTGACTTTGTTGGGATGGTTTTATTGGGGTTTTCCAAACTTGAAACTCTGAAACCTTCTGAATACCAATTAAACTGAAGGAGATGACTGGATTGAGTGTTAAAAACATGCAAGATTTTATTTTAGGAAACTGTTTTCTTTGTTCTTTTGTTTGTTTTAAGAGGCTGCATTTCTGCAAACCGCTGTAATTATCCATCCATCCATCCATCCATCCATCCATCCATCCATCCATCCATCCATCCATCCATCCATCCATCCATCCATCCATCCATCCATCCATTCATTCATTCATTCATTCATTCATTTTCTTTACACCTTTGTCCCTAGTGGGGTTGGGAGGGGTGCTGGTGTCCATCTCCAGCAAACATTTCAGGCGAGAGGCGGGGTACAGCCCTGGACACGTCGCCAGTCTGTCGCAGCCACTGTAGCCACTTCTTAGGAATTGTTCTTTTCGTAAGCAGTGATAGTAAATATTCAAGATATCAAGACAAACTACATTCTTTACTTGAACATCCATGGTAGTGAGTGCAACAGTAGGGATGTGTAATCTGTCTCTTTTAACCTCATCAATAGCAAAGTATGTTTGTTCTGAGCAGAAATGTGTAACTGAGACTTCTTGTTTTGTCTTAAAACCGAGGTCAAGATTTGTGAGCTAGTGCAAGGTTTATTTGCACTGTTATCTCTCAGAAGCTCCTGGTTTCTCTAGGCAGCTGGATCAGGTTGATAAGATAATG
This sequence comes from Poecilia latipinna, assembly GCF_001443285.1. NCBI lineage: Eukaryota > Metazoa > Chordata > Actinopteri > Cyprinodontiformes > Poeciliidae > Poecilia > Poecilia latipinna. The sequence goes on along the minus strand of NW_015114305.1, from coordinate 62,823 downwards.
AGTAGACGTACAAAAGAGTGTGTTCAGGTTTCAGAATGCTTCAAACCTTTAACTTCCCAGAAATTACTTAAGATAAAGGAGCTGAAGGGGAAATCATGTAGGAAAACTTCCAGGTTTAAAGGTTCGTGCGAGTAGATTTATCTGAGCTAATCTAATCATTTCTAGTCATTTGGACCACTTAAAGGACCTTTACATTGGAGTCCAAGTCACCCAGCTGCACCTACAACAAACACAACTTCCTATGGCGCTATGCAGGTCGGGGGACAATTTGGGGTTAAGTGTCTTGCAAAACTGCACAAGTGATGGGGTGGAAGATGGTTTTTGATTCATCTGGGACGTTTCCTGGGCTTGAACCTAAAATGTCAATGTGAGCTACCTGGTGATGCATTGTGCTTGGAAAAGCATTGTTTTGTCATTGTATTGCTTCTGATTCATCTGGCAAAGTTCCTCCAGATGTCCCAATCAGTCCGAGGGGGCGGGGGGACTTTTAAAAAAAATAACTTGGCCTTTGTCCTCTGCAGTTCAGTCCTGGTACTTAGTGCAGAAAGTCAGTCTGTCCTTGATGTTGTACTTTGAGAAGATCAGCTTCTGTGTCTGCTTTCCCTAGCATTGTCTACCTTACTCTGCGTAACTGCAATCATACCAGCATGCTGCCATTGCTCTACACTGGTGGCAACCAAATCCTTTAGCTGAATCCTGTTTAGGCAACGGTTCTTACACATGGACGCTTTGAAGCTTCTTAGCAGTTTGATCATTTGTTGATTGTTGTACAGTCTTTCCCATAACAACATATTCAAACTACCTTCATGAAAATTGATTACAACATGCGATGTCTTGTAAATAGTCATGGTTCACCATAGGAAAAATGATTTCAAGCCACTTTAAGCAGCCATTTTGCCTTTCTAATCCAATAAAAATGACAGAGTGCTATCAGGTTAGCTCTCCTGGTTAACAATTTCCTCCTAGGCAGACCATGAGATCACAGAACGGATGATAACTGGTCATTTGTGTCTGGCCAAAACACAGCGTGCAGCCTATGTTTTTGCAATTAAGTAAGTTTTCATTCATTTTGGGGGAAAAGAGGCATTTTGTCTGAATTGCAACTTAGACACGATGATGCAAAGCGTCGCCATAAAAACTGAAGCAGTGAAGATTTTTATCGGTCTGAAAACTTTTAGCCATTGAACAGCTTCTGGGGAAGCCAGGGCTGCATTAGAAGTCAGGACTGTGGTTGGTCGTTTCCCAAGGTACCTTAAGAGACGGAAAAATGTGAAAATTCAATGCTTTGTTGGGCTAATAATGGAGTCTCCAGTTTTCTACATTGCCTGTAAAGGGAAATTGATGAAATTTGATTTTATTTCTGTTCACATGCAGATGAGCAGTAAAGAGAGACAAGAATCTTGAAAAATACTGGAATTTCCTCACCTTATTTTCTGTCTCATTGTCCAAATGTTGTCCCTCCGTGTCAGGCCATAATGTCTTTAATTTTCTTCTTCTTGCTTCTTCGTTCATTTGTTCCTTCCCTTGGAGCCTGTCTTCCCCGTTTCTCTTTTTCTGCTATTTGTATTAGTGCTTTTGTCCACCCTTCCTTTATTCCCTCTTAGGTGTCCTTTCCCTGCTCCTTTCTTCTCTTGTAGGAAAATGGACTAAAACTAGAATCGCTGAACTCAAAAACAGGAAACTTTAAGCTTGCAGCAGTTAAAGTGGCATCTTAAAATGATGTATTCGTTTTCACTTTGCTTTGCAAATATAAATGTGTGTGTATCACCTGCAGGTGATGGCTGCGGCCCCAGTGTGCTCGGCCCAAGCAGCGGGACGCTGTCCTCTCTGGACAATCCGAGGACACACCCAAGTGACACTGTGTGTGAGTGGGAGATCACTGTGCCGCGTGGAAAGAGGATCCACTTTCGGTTTGCTCTGCTGGACTTAGGAGACAGCGACTGCCAGGTCAACTATCTCCGCCTCTACAACGGCATCGGATCCAAAAAGACTGAGATTGGTGAGAAAAGAAAGATACCGACTGGTTTTTTGAAACAGACTCGGGTTTTAGGATTAGAGGGTGGCTTTTAGGAACGACTAAAAGCCACATTTTGCTTCAAGTCAGGCAGCTCTTTGTCCCACTTTATAAGTAGTGCTGTAAGGTGAAGTTGTTTAGCTATTTTTGTTTGTGTGCTTGTCAAAAAAGAAAAAAAAAAAAAAAAGAAAAACATTTGGGGACATTCTACAGTTACTCTGTGGTGATCGAATAGTCTTGAAGTTACTTTTGACTGGGATGATCAGTTTTTGGTCTGCCATCATTAAAGTAACTGTAAAAGTATTATTTTTGTTACTTTCAATCCCAAGTTTCAAAGTTAAGGGACATGGATGCAAATTCCCTCCGTACTTTTTTATGTTTGGACGGACAGATATACATTTACATCGGAGTTTAAGTTCGCTATAAATGTTAAAAAGCTTATGAGATATAAGCACCTTTGCTGTGCATGTTTTTGGTTAATTGTTAAACTTGTGAACTTTCAGCCAAAGCTTAATTTTAAAGAAACCAAACTGCACAGTGCTGATGCTCACTGGTTTGAGCAAAGAGTAAGTAGAACGATGCTCTGGTTATATTTAAATCCACCCAACTAAAAGTGGGTCTGCCTTTACTCTGGTCATGTTTCTAAACAGAAAGTCGACTTTCTTTCTTAGTTAAATGCATTATGAAGTTTATCTGGGGTAGGTTAACTTAGAGACAACAAACCACTAACCTCAAGCCCAAAGCAGCCCGGTCTACTTTGACACATGATACTGATACTTAAAGCTGCTTTCACCTCTGTTTAAAGAACACACAAAAAACATAATGGATGGGTATTCCTGGGGCTCTCGGTGGTTCCACAAGCAGAACCACAGAAGCCCACTTTGTGTGTAGGGATGAAAGGAGAAGCCATTTGTGAGAGGATTGGAGCAGTCAGAGAGAAACATGAGCATTTCTCACTGAATTTACGTAGCTTGGTCCACAATCACTGTCACTGACTAAAATTATAATCCAGTCTGTTAGTTTGCACTTCTGAGACGCACTGCACAGTCTTAAAGGGAAGTAATCGAAATGGAGCTAATGAATAGTAAAATAATAAAAAAAATATTTTTATGTCTTAATTATAAGTAACTGATGTTTTGTAGGACGAGCGTTGGATTCAAAACAACCGTCTGACCAGACTCTTGAGTAGACAAGCCAACATTAATAACACTAGATTGGACATAATAAATGTTCTGGTTGAAATTCAGGTCTAATTGAGTCTCGGTGAATTATTGTTGCAAACAGCTTAATAATGTTGCATAATGGATTATCCTGAGCCGCGTAGTTCTCGCTGGCTTTTCATTTCATGTTTTCTTTGTCCTTTAAAAGTGTGAGAAAAGTAACTGTGAAAATATGCTGATCAACCAGAAAACTGCGACACGGGGAAAAGTGACGCTGCTCATTTTGTTACAATGGAATGTTTACTGGCCCCATACCAGTATGATCACCTCATACTGGGTGGCGGGAGTGTCGAGGTTGGTGCTTGCTCTTGAAACTGGGAAATTAGTCATCTTTTAGTCAGCTTAACCTGATGTATAAAGTCCTGCTCCTTAGGTTGAACTCATTTGTGCTAATGTCAATTTTTTTCCCGTCTTAGGACAATTGCTGCTATAAGTTTTGATCTGGATTGGGTCGAGAATTAAACTTGGTCTTAAGTTTGATTTCATTTTGTTGTGGTTGAGGGATCACTGGATGAAGTGGTTGGAGGCATTTATTTTGTCACACAGCTTGGAGAAAGCTTGGATTCGTTGTGAATATTGAGGTTTTAAAATAAAGTCACTTTAAAAAAATATATTTTCCATCCTGCTATTCCTACAGTTTGAAGTAACTTTAATGAGATGTCAAGCAAAACGCCCTGGAGCGACCTGTTTATTCTCCAGCTTTATAGAGCATAGCATAGCGAGGTGCTGCCCTTCCCCCACTTGTTGCTGCACATTGCACGGCTGAAAGGAGGGGGTTACCATTTTCTCACTCGCAACAAAGGTGGACTGTTGTGTAGATATTTCCGGTTACTCTGGTCATGCTGTATAAACTAAAGGAGTGGTAGCTGAGCGGTAACTTTTTTTTTTTTTTAAATGACATTCGGAAAACTGTGACATCATGTCTGTGGTGAATGCAGCCTGGCAAGTTGAGGCGATACCTTAACTAATTAACCAGGCAGCATCACTTAAGAGTATACAGTGAATTTATTCCATACTTTCTTATTAAATCTATGCATAAAATTTCACTAATCGCTGTGCTTTCTTATTTCTTGCATTAAAGTGAAATACTGTGGTTTGGATCAGAAGGTTGATGAGCTGATCGAGTCTTCGGGCAACCAGGTGACTGTCCAGTTCAGGAGTGTGATGCACCGTACGGGACGTGGATTCTACCTGTCCTACTCCACCACTGAACACTCGGGTATGCAGGCTGCTGGTTTGCTCTACACCATTCTGTTTTTTTTTTTTTTTTGTCTTTCTCCAGTGGCATTCGTTTTAATTACGAGACCTGAGCGCTGAGCCTGGTTCCGTTTTTGTTTTAGCCCTGGAGGTAAGAGTTGCTAGGATTTTCTGTGTTAGTCACAGCTGTTTTCTTTCTGTACCCCAGCTTTATTTTTATGACTATGAAGTAATTGTATTGTCCTGAAAAAACACTCATACACAAATCTTTTTAACATATGGGTTTGTCTAAAAGCTGGCAGCTTGTTGCGTTTTCCTCGTCTCTGCGTGTCATTTGATCTGTGCTATCAGATGTGCAGTTAAAACCAGATGTTTACATACACTGCGTTAAAAAAAAAAAGGAATATAGCCGTTTGCTCTCACTTCTTGGCATAAAACGTGACTGAAGGTTTCCTGGATTACATCAGTCAGGATGACCAGGATTATTCCCGTTTCCCTGAGTGCAAGAACAATGGCTTCAGATTCGCAATTTAACTTTTATTATTTGGCAGAATTTCCCCTTCAAACTTTGACACGGGTCAAATGTTTTGGGTATCCGTCCACAAGCTGAACTGGTATAACCGGGTCAGGGCTGTCGGTGGCTTTACTCAGACACACCTCCTGCAGATCAGGCTTTCATGATACCCACTTCAAAACATTGATTTTATGTCCCTAATGCCAGTTTGTAACTAAACTAGTGTGGTCTTAAAACATCTTAAATCCATTTTAAAAAAGTAAGTTAATTAACTAATCACAGGTATAAAATTTTGTCCTGTCAGCAATATTTCATCTCTTGTAGGTGTTTTTGTTGTGGGATTTTCTGTTAGGCAAAAGTTTGAGTCGCATGCTGACATCTTTATTGCGTTTTCGAGGCGGTTGAGGCTACTATTAACTACCTGCTAATATACCCTTGATACCCTTCCTTATCACATAAGGAAATGTTTGAGGTTTTTCTTTTAAATACATCCAAAACTCGAGAACTTAAAAACTTGAGACAGACAAATATCTTGTTTATGTCAGTGCACACGTTGGTCAGTAAGCTACAGAAATATTCTAGGGTTTAACAAAAAAAAAAAAAAAAAAAAAACAACAGGCAAGAGACGAGCCGAAGCCGCAAGAAATAAGTATCCGCAATTATTTAGCTCCGACGGTCATCGTGGCTCGACTGAATCACACTGGGTGGCATTTTTCCCACCACAAAGCTGATGCATGTGTTTTCCTCACATGAAAATGATCACTCAGGTGTGTGTGGGTGGGTAGCTTGAACCAAAAGTTAACCAATCACCATGGCGATGCGAGGTGGCTTTTTTTTCTCTCTTTTTTTTTTTTTTTTCTATCTTAACTTCGTTTTCGAGGTACAGTTTTTGATCATATTAATGTGGTCACGGCAGAAGGAGGGCTGCAAGTCACCGCAGAGTTTACATGACATTCCCAGCAGCCCACGTCATCCTGCGAGACATGACTGGTGTGTTTGATCACCCATTGTACTCCCACGGCCTCGCAGGGCCGCTTTGTTGTTTTTCAGAGTTTACATGGAAAGATTCACGGCGGGTTCAAAATTCAAATTGAATCTCCGCGGATTTATGGATTCAGATTTATTTTTCCTTTGAGTGATGCAGTTCAAGCCACAATCAGGACAAATCCAGGACGTCTGAAGTCGGTTGGCAAGTCTGTTTTTAACATGCGAGCAGCTGCGGGAGTTTTTCAGGTCCAATCCAAAAATGTTTTATAGAGGTCATTCAGTCGCTTTTCTACTCGAGTCATCTTGTACATGATTCTCTTATGGGGAAACATTTGACATGGCTCCCACAGAGTTTTGTTATAAAGTCTATTGAACCGCAGTATCAATGTGTAAAATATCTCAGTAATAATGGATGCTATGTTTGATGGGGTATAATATTCCCCGCATCCTTGTCAAATCTCAAATTTTGTATCAAAAAAGTAAGTTGGCCTTTAATATGTTTTTCCCAGGTCTTAAATTTTGACAGAACTAATTAATCTTATACATTACATGTATGGATTTTTTTTTTCCTTCGCAGGCAAAAGTTTGAGTCACACTCAGACATTTTCAGCATGTTCTGTGACTCTACCACTAACATTTTCAGCAACGGTATCTAAATATTTTCCTGAAATTGTGCGACTCTCGCCTTTAGATTTCTATAGACAGAAATGAAATTTCCTGATATTTATAAAATCCTTTTTCTTTCTATGACATTCAAATTCATAGGAAAAAAAAAACCTGTTGGACTCATGGATGAGAAGGTAATTCAAACTTGTAGGAGGTCAAATTTATACAAACCACTCAGGTTTGCATGGATTATATTAAATATAATCCAGTGAACAGCAAACTTTATTTGTAGGATATACATGTTTATTATACCTGGACCCATAGTCTGCGTATTTCAACTAAAATATTAGTTACTCACTATAAACCTGAGTTAATAAAGGTCCTGAGGTCGGCCATTGAACGTTGCTCTGTCCCTTACACACATGTTACCGTGAACACACTAGTCCCACTTTGAAACATGGTGGGGGCAGGATGGTGCTATGGGAATTCTGTCTTTCAGCAACGACAGGGAAGCTGACTGGGTTTGATGGGGAAATGGATGGAAGTAAATCCAAAGATTTGGATCACAACTCAATCAAAAACTCACAATGTGTGGCAAAACTATCAAGACTAATGGTCAGAGAGGCTCTCCGTCCGTCCATCCGTTGTGGATCTAATATGACAAAATACGAAAAGCTAAAGAGGCGTGAATACTTTTGCGAGGTGCCGTGTCTCTCCGCTTACCGAGTGGATCAAGAAAAATGCAATTAATTTTAGAAGTTTCTCTAAAAACACGTCCGGTTTTGGGAAACAATGGTTTTTATTTTGAGCGCTGTACTTTATAATTTTCAGACGTCTGATTGCAGAAAACGCAGCGGTGGTTTCCTTTTTATAGAGGAGGAGAGAATGTTTGTTTTGCAGCGACATGCAGAGAAACCAGTCCTGATGCCGTTTGTTTTTCCCCTTTGCAGATTTAATCACTTGCCTCGACAAAGGATCTGATTTCCCAGAGGCGGAGTTCAGGTGAACGCCGTTTGCTTGGCATCGATTTTATTTAGGTTTTTTGTTCAAAGACCAGACTGATACTCATAGTGTTTTTGCTTTGTTTCTTCACAGTAAATACTGTCCTGCAGGCTGCTTGACATCTACAGAGAAGATTTCTGGAACTACACCAAACGGATACAGAGAGGTGAGTTAACGCCACGTCCTGGTTTGATGACCTCACGGAACCCCCTGCTGTGCTTTAGGTCAGAGTTACTTAGTCTCCTAATGATGACCTCATTAGTTTTATTTTTTTTGGAACCTTTTTTTTTTTGCTGGATGGTGGCGGGAAGGGTGTTCCTGACAGATGGGAAGACAGGGAGGAGCGCGGGGGCGTGTGCTTCAGGGAGCGAGGCGCCCCACAGGAACAGAGGAGGGGCAGGGTCACTGGGTAAAAGGGAGGTTAGATAATAGTTTGGCTGAAAATAATAACCCTGTAATCCAGTCCAGCTGCAGGAGAGCGCCGAGCAGAGCCGCGTGTTGAGTGTTTCTGGAGAGACAAAAACCTGCCGAAGGAGTCAATGTTATTAAAACGCTAGAGAAACGGCGTTGCATGTGGACACCGGGGGCGTTTTTATTTGCGTGTGATTCATTCATGTTTTGCTTTCTGGAGGGCGTGTGTGTGATTCCAGAATGGTGATTGTCAGTATGTTGTATTAGTCCTTCCACCGAGATTACTATTTCACTTCTAGTTGTCTTTTACCCTTTCCAACACCTTGCTACGTGTGTGTTCAAGTGTACGGTTTTCTCCGTTGGAGGCAGGGTGCAGCGATTTTTTTATTTTATTTTTTTTTTTGTCGCAGCGGTTTTTGCTAAGCCTCTCTCCAGGATGTGGCGTGCGACTTTTGGGAAGTTTAAGAGTCACAGCGAAGGTGTTGATGGCTTGTGGCAGGCTTTTTACTGCTGCGTTTGTGCATAAATCCCAGCCTGCTGCATGTGTACTCGTCACTCTGCGGGTCACCAGTTTTCCCACAATCTCCTCAGCTGTGAATTCCACTGTGGGTCTTTTTTTCCCGTAATAAAATTTCACTCCCGCTCCAGCAGCTGCTCGTATGGAGGATCTACTCCTCTGGAAGAGGTGGGGGCGGCAGGGTAATCTGAGTTTTGCTCAGCTGCTCTGTGATGTGGAAGCAGGTTTGGACAGGAATGCAGTCGGCCGTGACACATTCCCCATCGGTGGCTCCCGTACAGAGAGGAGCTGATGAATCAGGATGATGTCACTCATCTGCTCGAGTCTGAAGGTTAAAGTGATCACACTGCAACGCAGGGCGGACACCGCATTGCTGCACGAAACTGGCAGTGGAGCTGTAGCGGCTAACGTAAACGTCTTCTTATTGGCCGTTGCTTCACTCAGGAACATCAGGTTTAATTACAGTAAACCTCAACAGTCTTTGTTTCACAGGTTTTCTTCAGATTGCATGGCCGATTGTGGAATAGTACTAGAATTAATCCACAGTCGGCAACTAACAATTATTTTAGTAATCATCAGTTATTTTGACGGGCGATTAATCGGATAAAAAATTTGCGACGTTCGGCTGATTTTTCACTTTGTCACAATAGCCCTTTTTTATGCAATATTAGAAATGCATTAAAATGCATGCAAACTAATAATTCAATTCCTTTTTTAAATAAGAAAATATAAATGTTATTACCTAAATTGCCATAATATACCATTCCTTAAATGAACACTGTAGCAAAGAATCTAAAACAAAACATCTAACTTCAACATGTGAAAGGTTTTAACCTTTTCTGCTTGATTTATCAATACAGCGAAGGACTACCATGTAATTTCATAACATTAATCAATTTATAATTGGACACAAAACGATGCTTAACAGGAGATTATTTTTGTATTTTATAGAATTTGAACCAGGTTCAAGCTAAAACTGACATTAAAGGAGTTGTGGGTAGAATGTATTTACAGACAAAGCAGGTTTTTTGTGCAGTTTTGTCCTCTGGTGTTCTTTGAGCAACAGTTTTTTGTTTTTTTTTTTTTAGTCTGTACAGTCCAGTTAACAATTGATCGATTTCCAAGTTAGTTGACAATTACTTCAATAGATCGATTAATCACTACTAAGAGCTTCAGCTCTGCATCATTCATCTCATATTTTGGTTTCGATATTCAATAGGGCAGATGAAGCTAATCTATTCATCACGAACCTGAAACTTCACAATATATTGAATCCCAAAAGCAAAAGAAATCGCATGTACTCAGCATTTAACGCCCTGCATGACGGTAACATATCTGGCTAATTGGATGGATTTGTTCCAGCCTTGGTGTCCATATTGTACAGTTACTGAAAAGTTAACAGTTGTATAGCGTGGTGGCAACGAGAGAATGTTTTTTATTTTTTTATTGTTTTTGTCCCCTTTAGTACTATTATAGCTTTGGAGATATTTTACCCAAAGCAGGTTTTTCCAGTCTGTCATCTTGTCTGAAGCCCCTTTTTTTTTTTTTCCTCCACCATCTTGAAAAAACTGTAAGTTGTTTGCTCTTCACGGTTGAACAGATACGAATCTGTGCTGTAAAGGTACCTAGCAACAGTCTCTGCTGTCTTCCCTTCCTGTGCTCGTCCCTGCAGTCGTCCCCTCTGTGCGTGGCGGCTATCCATGCAGGTGCGGTGTCCAATGCTGCGGGAGGGAAGATCACCGTGGTGAGCAGCACAGGCATTCCTCACTACGAGGCAACACTGGCAAATAACGTCACTTCCACTGTGTGAGAAATACAGACGCCGCAGCGCAGAAAACTCATCTCTACCGTCTTCACTCCTGTTCAGTCACTCACTCATAGTTTCTGTTTCATCTTCTTTCAGAGGAATTTTATCAAAGAATCTTTTCACCTTCAAAACAGATGGTGAGTTTTTGTTTTCTTCTTGTGAACGCTTGGAGCTCAGAAAGCATATAGAAATGTGTTTTTTCTTACACACACACACACACACACACAAAAACAAAAAACATGTACAAACTTTTCCAAACACCAATTGAAAGCGTGTTTTAAAACCAAGCCTCCTCCTGTGTTACGGATGCCTCTCTCAGGCTGCTCCGGGACGCTGGGTTTGGAGTCTGGTGGTGTTGTGGACTCTCAGCTCAGCGTTTCGTCCGTGTGGGACTGGAACACCACCGCCGGTGAGCACGTCGTGTGGGGGAAGTCGGGAGCTCGTTTGAAGAAGCCCGGGCTTCCCTGGGCTCCTTCACCCAGCGACCGGCAGCAGTGGCTGCAGGTTGACTTCAGGAGGGAGAAGAGGATCACAGGTACATCTCTGTTCTGTTGTTCTTTCCCTCTCTATGGCTTTAAAAAGATCTTTAGTCATAATGATTTGGGTTGGTTATTCCCTCCGGTTTTGGATGCCGTGCTGTTCGAAAGATTTTTGCTCTTGTCATTTCGGACAGTTGCTACGATGCGCAACAGTAGCAACAAGGTATTGTTCTTGCAAATAGGAGCAGCCGATTGGCCTCTTTTAAAGCTCAAATGATACCTGAACTATGACCTCAAATCCCAGAGGAGATGAAAAGAGCGGAGAGACAAAGAGGCAGTTCAAACCATGGATCAGATCCGATTCGATTCAACCGTCTCTCTTCCTGACTTTCAATCATATTGTCAGACAGAGATTTAAAGAGAAGCAGCAAAAGCAAATGAGGTGGATTAGCAGTGGTGTCCCCCTGGAACATTGTTTCTGCTCCCCAGATATTGAGCTGTTAGCATGTCATAGCACTGTCAGACAGCAACAGTCTTCAGTCAGAGGCCTCTTCGCATTCGCTGAAAAACTGACAGCTACCAAAAACCGTCCTGCCCACAGCATCACCATCCACCATGTGTCTTTGAAGATACCAGGACGATAATGATCTCCTGCAGCATTTCATTTTCCTTTCGGTTAAATAAAGGTTGTTATAATTAAGTTGACTATGCATGTAATTGTTTTTGAAATGTTAATTTACGAGCTACAGAAAAAGTTGTCATGAACATGTGAACACGTGTCAGTCTGTGTTAATGTACAACACACTGACTTGGACGCAGGAATCGAACCCACAACTTGCATGACGATTACTCGTCCCTTCGAGTCGCTTCTTGTGCTTCTCATGTTTAAAGACAGAACGCCTTTTTGCCGTCGGGGTTTTATAACACTGTAAAAGCCGGACAGAAAATAACACAAAAACCTGATTTATTCTCTGATTTAGCCATTTTAGGTTCTAAAAACTTTGATAAACAGCTTTTTTGAGTTCAAATGCAATAAAAAAAAAATAAAAATATTGCCTTCTCTATTGACTTTGTCTCTTGCTCCCGATTCATCTTTGTGCATTTTGAATCTCTGCTTTAAACCTGGTTCTGATCCAGCAGCACGAAATGAGAATACTCCCTGCTTCTGTCCTGGTCTGACAAGCTGCCAGCATAGCTTTGCATTATTAACTCGGTATGTGTTTGTGGACCATTAACTTTCTAGTTAAACAAACAAACGGCTTAATTCTAAGGTTTCATATTGATGCTGTGCATGAATACTGCTTCCGTAAAGACGTGGAGCTCAGCTTTCAGTCCAAATAAAGAATATAGTATTAGTCTTAAAGCTGCATAATATATGTAGCAAATATATTAGAACTATTTAAATCACAACAGACTGTTCGGAAAGGACAATAATTATTGGCTAATATATCCCAAGCAGACGCTCACATAGGAGAGGAAAGGAGGAGATCACAGCTGATGTCTTAATGGTAATATTTACAACGCTATTTATGTAGCTCCAATTCAATCTAATCACACACGCATACGCTGATGCTACTTATCAACAATGGTTTGAAAATCTGAGGGTTTCCCAATACTGTGCATCCCTGTTTATTCTTCACCTGTAAGCCGACTGTCTCCTCTCTGCAGCGATTGTCACCACGGGTTCCGACCGGATCGAGTACCCGTACTTTGTGAAGGCATACCGGGTTCTGTTCAGCAAAGATGGCAAGGAGTGGCATTTCTACAGGGAAACTAATTCTTCACAAGACAAGGTACAAAAAGAAGAATAAAAAAAAAAAGGAGAAATCAATAATAAACCCTGCTTGTTCAGCCATTACGTCATTTGCTTTTATGTTTTCTTCATTTTCCCCTCCAAATTACAGTAAATGGGTAAAGTAATTTCTTAAAGCGGTAGGAGTATTTTGTTTCCCCAGCAGCTGATATTGACTAAAAGACGTGGATGGTAGGAAATGAGAGGAGGCAGCGGTCGCAGATAAGTGCTGTAATGGCCGAGTCGGGTATTAATAATGGAAGGATATGGATTGAGCGGCGGAGCTGCTGCCTGTGACGGTTCACTGTGGGGGATTCACACACTCCCTCATTGTGTGGGAGATAGCAGCTATCAGCTTTTCCAGTGGGGGGCAAATAACTGTTGTTCGTTGTTGCGCCATCTCTGACTTTCAGCTGTCATGTTTCTTTTTTCCTTCTTCTTCTTAATCTATGGTAGATTTTCCAAGGTAACATGGACTACCAGGACAAGGTGAGGAACAACTTCATTCCTCCAATCGAGGCTCGTTTTGTGAGGATAAATCCCACCTCGTGGGAACAGAGGATTGCTCTGAAGCTGGAGTTGTTTGGCTGCGTTCCTGGAGGTAAAGGAAGTTAGTTCACCACCAACCATCCCTTTAATGTATTAAAAAGCCGGCAAAAGTATTTTTACAGGTCAGAGATTTCTGGTCTCAGTGAGACATCCTGGTCAAGTAAAGGTGCTATAGGAAGAGTAATAAAAGCAAAAAAAAGTAGTGTATAGTTCTGAATTGGAAGGAAAAGTAATAAATGATTTTGATTTTCCAACATTTCCAACTAATTTAATGTCAGGCGTGTGTGTGTGTGTGTGTGTGTATATATATATATATATATATATATATATATATATATAATATGAATACATACACACACCATGCATTTGCTGATTTCAAATCCATGACACACTATTCACTTTTCTTTTTTGTGAAAAACATTTGTAAACCGTGGAGCATTTTACTTCCACGTCAGTATTATGTTCTACTTTGACATAAACATACTAGTAAACTACTGTGACGTTTATGATCTTAACGTCAGTAAGTTTAAGGGGTGTGAATACTTTTGCAAGTCACCTCAAGTTTTGTCAAGAAGAGAGTATGGTGAAACATTTGCATACCCAAACTTTGTTCTATCCATTTTGTTTTGGCTCCAAAGCTAAAAAGAACAACTTGTTCTATTTGAACCACCCTATAATGAATCACTTGTTTTAGGACTAATTAAGGACTTTAACGATGCACTAAACTGCTGTTAGCAGGATGTATAAAACTCCAAAGTTTATTTATTTTATTTTTTTTAAGTACCGCATGTTTAATTTGCAAAATTGAGTTTCTGTCTCAGTGAGTTAAAAAAAAAAAGTTCAATTCATGGATGTATTTTGTTGGCCATCCTTTTGCTCAGGTGGCAGAGCAGCTGCTACAAAACTGTTCACTACTTCCGGTTCTGGTTCCACTCCACCTCCCGCGAAGACGAAGCACCCGCCTCACCTCAGCGAAGCCACGCACACGCCGGACATCAGAAACACGACGATGCCTCCGCACTGTGGCAAAGGTAAGGTAGCTTTGACCAGAGTGAGACCTCCCCTCCGTACAATAGCAGATCTTTGTTTTCAGCTTCAGCGTTGTCTTTTCACTCCCAGACGTGGTGCTGATGGCAGTTCTGGTACCGGTGGCGGTCGTGGTTCTGACCGCCCTGATCTTGACGGTGGCTTGCGTTTGCCACTGGAGGAATAAGTACGACTTTGTATCTCCTCACGTCTCCCAAACGTGAAATCCCCTCCTTTACTGACCTTTTGTTCTCCATACAGGAAAAAGAGCGCAGAAGGATCGTACGACATTCCCTACTGGGATCGGACAGGTATGTCACCGCTTTGTCACTTCGAGTAGCGCATGTATTGCAGCTCCGCGACTCATTATTGGTGTGTCGCAGTCTGGTGGAAAAGCATGAAGCAGCTGCTGCCCTCCAAGATGATGGAGACCGAGGATTCGGTTCGCTACAGCACCCCTGAGGTCAGCCGGCTGGCGGGACGGAGCGCCGTTCCCAGTCTGCACGCTGAACCTGCAGGTACGCCCTGCTCACTGCGAGGAAAAAATAAATAATCTGGTCCTTTTTAAGGCTAATAAGATGTTTTAGTCGTGTGTTTCTTATAAAGTTATTAAAATCTTTTAAGCTTAATATTTCCTTAGACTATTGTACAAGAATACATCTTGTCAGCCTCTGTATTTGCCCCCTGGAGGCCATCTTTTCACATTACTACTTCACTTTCTGTGAGAAGGATTGCAAAATATTTTGCCTTAATTTATTCAGAATTACATAGTACTGCAGGTGGGTAAATATCCCACATCAAGGTAGGTTTTATGCAAAATATTCAGCCGATGATCAGTTTCTGTCCAGCAAGAGGGCAGTCCCAACTCTGACGCAATACTCCAGCAGAGACGATGTTTATACTCCTGGTGTTCACACCTCCCTAAACCAACCAGACCTTGAAGACAAACTTGGTAGAGGTCCATTAAAGCGGACCGAACTGGGCTGGTGTGAATGAACCCTTATAGTATTCCAAAACGGGAGTTCTAAACTTCCAACGCAGAGAATGCTCCGAAACGCCCCAAAAATAACTTTGACTCCTCCATTTTGTTTACAGAGTATGCCCAGCCGCTGGTGAGCGGCGTGACCACACTGGGTGCACGGTCGACCTTTAAACCAGACGAAGGGCCTGAACCGGGCTACTCGGATCCAGACCTGTACGACGCTCCCATCCCACCCGACGTTTACCACCCCTACGCGGAGCCGCTGCCGTCATCAGGAGCCGAATACGCGACTCCCATCGTGGTGGACATGGGCTGTCACTTGCCCTCCAAAGTGCTTAATTTTGTGGGGCCCAGCTCACTGCTCACATGGACGGACAGCAGCCAGTCTGGGGGGTCTGTCTACGACACGCCTAAAAATGCCAACGGACAGACCACGCCCACTCAGGATCTGACCTATCAGGTCCCTCAAAAAGTTCCTCCAAAGCCAGCTGGTTGAGCGCCAAAGAGGCCGGACGAGCCCGGTTTGGGGAAGGAGAACCCACCTGGCTTTGAAGTCTTGAATGAACACTACCTTTTTAGCTTCAGATTCAGCTGGAGATGTCTGTATTTCCTGAACTTTTCTGCAAGGCTACAAAAACTGCTTGTGTGGTGCCTTTAGAGTCCTATCACTGAAACTACGATGAATGTGTTGGTGACGGAAAGGAGGAAGCTGACTACTGTTTGTGAAAGACTTTGTCCCTGTTTGTGATGTGTCCACCTGTTCTCTTCCGAAGCTGTGATTTTCCACCCCGATCGTCTCTCCATCCAGTCGCTGCATGTTTCATTGCGTCGCTTGCGTTCAGATCCTTTCCGAACCGCGCCATGGTGCGTTGTCGGATCGCGTCGCCTTCCTTATGGTACTTGTGTTTTAAAGCATGACTTGAAATTGTTAATAGTTGTTGTAATTCCATCACTGCGATCCTTTTAGGTCAAACGATTGTCGGATTGTTTTTTACTTCACATCCTGCTGATTACCGAGCGGCCCCCCTCACTGTTAGCGAATCAATCTGTTGCACTGTTATGGCTGAAAGAAGTTTCTTTTTTTTTTTTTTTTTTAGGATAACTTCTGTCATGAAGTATTTTACCCGTGACTTTTCCTGATGGAGACCAAATCTTGCCTTCTGTGGTCCAAATCTGTGCCGTCGTCACAACCATTAAAAAAAAAAAAAAAGTCTTAAATTAGAGAAGTGTAATGTTGTTGCAAATGGTAGTGTGTGATTTAGTATTTAAAGTCGGTGTTGCATCTGTCCTGAAGCGTTTAGATCGATTGTTCCCGTCGTCTGTGTACATCGGCGTCCGAGTGTTTAACCGTTTAAATGTTGCACCGGTAAACTGCTTTCCTCTCCTGCACGCCTGCAGGCACTGATCTGAGCAAAACACTGGCTGACAGGAGGGCAGATGGTGGACAAACGTGCATCAAGCTGCTTCATATTTTCACAGAACAGCCGCCTCAGCTGTGGCAAGGTGCGCCAGTGTCACGCGCTGATTGTGTTCAATAACCACAGAGTGATTTATGGAGATTAAAAGTTCCCTGGTTGCATAAAAAAGGTGGAATCAATCTGTTTGGGAGGAGAAAAAAGGAATAAAGATGTTTTTTTTATTAAAGAAATGTTTATTTCTTTAGTGCTTCACTGAAAATTCAGTCATTGCAATTGACTAAGTAATATAAATAACAGCTTGGCTTTCATATTAAATTAACAGGTTAATATAATTAAACATTTAAATGAGCTGATGCTGTATTTCATGCGACAGACAAAGGTGTGAAACTTAGAGAAATGCAAAACTGAGAAGCACAAATCAGCTATCGGTGGCCACTTTGAGGGTTTAATCTTGCTTCTTAAAAAAACCAACAGAAAAAACAAAACGGCACTCAATATTTTTCCTACTTTCTGCTGTGTCTGGGCGGAGTCACTGCAAAATCTGGGTGTCAAAACATGTACGTTTATTTTAAAAGTTCACATAAGAAAGTTTCTTTGTAGAACTTTCTAATATGAATTGGTGTTTATTCTGATTTCAAAGTTAATTAGGTTCTGGACTTTGGAACAAATTAAAAAGCACCTGGTGTATCAGCCTTAATTAAAAAACAAGTTTTACCTTTCACAGTACCAGAGTTTCTGCACAAAGAGCCAACAAGTTTATAAAGTCACTTACTTTTATATTTATACCCTGAACATAACACCATATCAGTAAAAAAAAAAAAAAAAATTACTAAGATAAAAGTTCAGTATAGTTTTTGGGCAGAAATATTTCCTTAAACAGTGCATCGGTGTAAAAATCAGATTTGTTCACTGAAAGAAAAAAATATTTACTTTTATTTCTGACCGGTGAAAAATTGGGACCAGTCATGAGCTGCTCACTTTGCACCTATAAAAACTAGGATTTTCAGTTTCATTCTAATCCTTTTGACTTTATTCCAAATAAACAATTTACATCTCCCAAATTACTCTTTTTTTTTTTTTTAATAAAATGCAACACAATAAGTGCTTTAATTATTTAACTTTCTTTAGCAAAAAGATGTGAAAAACACCATCTTATGGCACTTTGTGCTCCAGTATAGCAAGGCCCTAATGTGACGTATGCATCACGAACCCTTCAAATAAACTACGGTTTAAAATGCAGCTTGACTGCTTCCTATTAAAACAATTTTGTCACTTTGGGTCTCCCGTCTCTGGTCTGCAAACCTTCTCAGCAGCACGAGTATCAATCAGCTCAATCCTTCATCAGTTTCAGTCCTCTGTGTCTTGACGCCTCCATGCTTCATTCCTTCATGTTCTTCCCATCCTTTCCGAACTTCCACCAGGCCACGGTGAGGACGACGGCCGTCAGCAGGATCAGGCTGCTGGTTACCAGGTAGGCAATCGGCAGGAAATGGTTCTGGCCTCCGAACCAGGTCAGCGTGGTCAGCACCACTCCCTTCCTGCCCTGGAAGTGCTGCACAGGGAAGTCTGAAGAGGCAGGAGGTCAAGGCTAATCTGCAGCAGGTAGCATGCAAATAAACATGGCAGCTTCCACTAATTTTGGCGCTTCTGGGAAAGAAAAAAAAAATTGCGTAAATCAAATAAATTCACGGTTTCACAATGTAGGAAAATCCATTCATTAAATTGAGCACATTAATTCAGCAGGAGGAAAAGAACTTCTGAAGAAACTAAAATCAGCAGTGTTACACTTTTTGGTATCCCTGCGGTTGGTACTTTGTACAACCTGCTTTTGCCTTCACCATGTATGTAGGTGTTGCCTAACAAATGCTAACAGAGCCACACAATGTCAGTCTGGGCTTTACTGCATCTATCAAGGACTTCTTTGGATAAAACATGGTGTTAGGTCATGTTTTGAGTGCTTATATACATTTATCTGGCTGGGTGAACTATGGGAAAAAAAAAAAAAAAAAAAAGATTACGGAAAAAATCTAGGAAAATACGGCTTAATCTTAACATTATAATATGTAACACTTCAACAGAATGTTCTAAAATCACGCATGAGCATTTTTCTTGACTTATGAAGCTCATGTGCATGTTTGTCTTGTCTTTGCCATTGTGAAGAGTGGATGAGAATTTTTAAAAACACATTAAAACAAAGTAAAAATAAAGATGATTCTGTTGTGGAATAATGTGATGCAAGAAAAATGATTTAGTCTCAGAATATGCAGCTTCAACTAAAGATGCGAGATTCATTTTTTTTCTCATTTCAACTTTAGGTGAACCGTCAAACAAGAGCCTGAAGGAGGTTTCCCGTGAAAACTGCAGTGAAAGGATACTGTAGGATATATCGATGGTGTAGTTTCCCTTCGGAAGCCCTTTTTCAAAGATGGGGTCTGCTCTATTTAAAATCCCATAAAGCTTCTTGAAGTTGGGGAAAGCCGCCTCTCTCATCCAGACGATCAGGTCCTCATTAATGAAACCGTTGTTGTTCGGGTCATGTGGGTCCAGACTGTATACAGGCTTCTGCCAGTACAGAGGCGGTCTCGTACCTGCGGAGGAAACGCTAGAGGTTTGTCCTCGTGCCCGGCTTCTTGCATCTTTCGTGAGAGAAACGAAAGCCCTTCCCCAGACCGAGGTCGCGTCATGTCTCCTTACCTTCAAACACCTCAGCAAGAGTTAGATTGTCGGCCCTTGGGTTGCGGAACTTGACGTTTTTGTCTGTGTACCAGGTGAGGCCCGTTCGTAGCAAAGGAACAGGAACAATACGGCTGCTGGAGAGGTGATAGTTCAGGGTGAAGGAGTCTGGGAGGAGAAAAGACAGTCAGCTGGCCGATGCAGAGATCAACGACGTGTCGGGTGGCGAGCGTTGTGAGCGGTGTTTACCGTTGAACATACTGTTGGCGATCGCTCCGCAGGGAGCGATGGGGACTCCGTCATTATCTTTGTCAAACGGCGCACAATAAGAACTTGGGTTCTTCAGAAGAAAATGAGAAATTAATGCAAGTTCTTTAAGACTAAATGGATATTTCAGTTAATTTTGCACTGGAACTGCTAATTTTATTTCAATATTCTGTAAATCATGTAAATCTGTAACAGGAGAAGCTGCCCAGTTTTCACCACTATATTTCTGTCCACTATATAATATGTTGATGTAACTCTTCTAAACAGGTTATTGATATTAAACCAAATGAGGATCAAACTAATCAATTTTCAAATGAACTACCTTCAACAAAACACAGTTTTGGCTTTTAAGGAGTTTATAAATTGCAGCTTTTGCATGTTTAGAATCCCATTTTGAGCCTAAGCTGTTATTGGAAAATTGGACCCAGAGTTTGTTTCACAAATATATGCAGACTTTTTTTTTTTTTTAATAAATATTTCGCCTTTTTTTTTAAGCCTGTAGAAATACCTTACATTAATTGACTCCAAGCTCTGCATGTGGAAGCTGTTAGTGTGAATCCGCAGCATGCAGTCATGAAATCTCTCAGTGCAAGTGAAACAGACCATCAGCAAGTTCAACAGCTTCAACGGGCCTGGATGTTAGAAGTTTAGAGGTCCAGGAAGTAAATGCTGAGGATTCATGGGAAAGTCCTCTTGTAGTACGGAGCTGGTAAACTCAGACAGGTCAGTACTAAAACCACTTCTACTTTAGGTCTTCATGGACAGTAGTCAGGTGTGAAGAGAAAGGAAAAACGATGCATTCTGTTTCCATTTCTTTCACAATCTAGTGCAACAAACTGCCTTAAAAAGTCACTGGGTTTGAAAGTAGAGTCCGCTTGTAATTTAGTCTGTATGAATAAATGCTGCATTTTGAAGGCAACAGGAACACCGTCAGAAAACGAACAAACAAAACCGTGAACACCAAGGAACATACCAGAAAGACTGAATATAGAGTAGAGTGTTTTACAGCAGGATTGGGTTTTAAAGCAATACGCCGCGTTTTGAACTCACAGAGATGAATCCATCAACTGAAAACAACACTGCCCAGCACTGAGCGCACCGTCCCCACTGTGAAACATGGCGGTGGCATCATCATGGCAGTGTAGATGACCTTCTGCAATGGGGCTAAGCAAACTAGATAGCAGCTAAGATACACTGAGCAATATGGGATGGAGCGGTTCAGACCAAAGAATAATCACGTGTTAGAAGTCCAGACCTAAATAACTCTGAAAATCTCTTTAAAACCTTGAAAACTGCTGTTCACACACGTTCACCATCCAATCTGACTGAGGCAGAGTTGAGAAAATTGAGGGAAACTTTCAGCTTTTGAATGTATTTTGAATATTGTACTACAAAAATTTATACGAATGAGAATAATAACCTCTAAAGTGGCAAAAACAACTAGAGATACCTTTAATTTTTTTATCCTGCCCAACGTCTGTCCGTCATCTCTGGAGTCCATGTACCTGCGGAGGTTCTGATGGAAGTTTTTGAGACCGTAGTAGAAAAAGACATCGCCCTGGGGAGAGAGCCAAAATATGAAGCAATGTGCTCTAATCTGAGGCACACACAGTAAAAAAAAAATAAAAATGAAAATTATACGTGATGCAATTTGGATTCTGAATTTGAAAGTTGAGCCATGGAAGGGTCTGATGTCACAGTATGTCCAACACGCTCACACAGGGTTGGGTACCTTCAATGATTTGTCAATTGAAAACTCCACCCGACAGCTGCAGGTCTGCACTGCGTTGCTCACATTTCGACGCAGGTCGAAACACTCATTACAGTTTCCCAGATCGGTGTAGTCCAGCTGGAAGGGTTGAAAACAACAGACATGAATTAGGACTCAAACCTTAACCTTGGCTCCTGTGTATCTGTGCCACTCCCCGTTTTTATTGCTCAGTGCTCCGAGCTTCCCGTCCCTGCGCCTCTTCCACCCTCACAGACTGTCGGATATTTCTCTTCTACACATCAAAGTGAGAACTAAAAAGCAAGAGTCATGTACGCTCACCTTTATTTCCTGCGTGCTCTGTACGAGGAGAAGCAGCCACACTCCGAGCAGCATGCATATCACAGCCAGCAGGTAGAAGAAAGGCAGCACAGTGTTAGCGGTTAGCATTGGAGACCAGGCGGGGAGCCGCTGCTGCTTGAAAGCCGAGTTGTCCGGCCTCCGAGCCAGGGGCCCAGACTTGTCTTTGGTTTTCCCCATGAGTGGGACCGACGGCTGAAAATGGCACCTGAGAAAACGACGCTCTGTCTTCTTTTCTTGTTTTGTTTGGGTTTTTTTTTAACGTCAGTGATATCCGCCTGTGTGCTATCAAACACGCACAGCACTCACCACAGGCACTACTGGGTGGGGAGTCAGTTGCAACCTGTCATTTATTAACCACAATCTCTTGCCTAACTACCTCTTTGTGTTACCTTTGTCTCATTGTTTAATTACCTCTAAAGTACTTTTTTCCTGAAACAAGTTCCTGTTTCATTCGACTGTAACCATACAAGATTTCTACCTTATTGGCTGATAAAAAAAAGAAAGAATTGCTTTACTCTAAAGTTGCTATGACAAATGACTTCCTGTTTGATGTAAACCAGTGACCTCACATTTTCAAGAGGGACTTCCTGTAAGAACAGACAACAGTATAGAGGTTTTATATTGAGCTAGTTTATTCCACACATCACACTCTGACATGCATTTTACACAAATGGCTCCTATATCCTTTCCACTCCACAATGTCAGTTTTTTATAGTTTCTGCATTTTTAGGAAGCTTTTGTGCCATTATTGTCAAAGTACAAGGAAGGTGCCTTTAACTGTTTATATAGACGTTAGGTTTTCATGAAACATCACTCTGAAGTCGTCTTCCATTTGCTTGATTTTAGTAAATACAGATTCTGTGACATGCTTACTTCTATTTGTAGAAATGTGAAAACAGCAGTATCAAAGTTTTGTTTAGCAATTACACCAGACTCCAGGTCCAACGTAAAAGTCTGATTTAACAGTGGTTGAGAGGTAAACTCAGGCTGTAATGTTTTAGAAAACTAAATGGGGAAAAAAAATCTTGACGCCCAAACATTTTTCCATACTAACCCAGAACTAGAAAACAACAAGATATTTTATACTTTCCTAGACTTCTCAAGACTTTGAAGAAACTCTGGTCGAAGAAAAATAGAATAAATGAGAAGCGGACATAAACACAGTGGGAAACAAACAGTGCGAGGCTCCTCTGTGATCATTTAAAACAATAAGATCACACAGATGTTAAATTAAAATAGTCCAATTTTGACTTTGTCTTCTTTACAAGCAGCCAGGACTCCGTTCTCCAGCAGCTTCAAGAAGTCCAGTTTGACCTAAAAAGGACAAACATGATGCAAAACGTTCAACCACTAATCTGGACAGCACTCTGAACAAATACTAAAATAAAAGACATATTGCAATCATCACAGGTTTTAATTGGCCAGCATCAGATTTTTATGGTACGAGAAATAAAGCTACTCTGAGACAAAATATAGACATTCACAGTAAAAATATATTTATTTATTTTTATTTCTACCTCTGTTGCATTTATTTATTTGTAACTACTTCAAAGTATAAAATGAACTAATACATTTATTCTGAGTTTTTAAAGTTCTTTCTGTGCAAAATATATTAAATTTTGTTGTCCTTCTCTTTAGAATCTAACATTGCCAGTCAAATAATCCAATATATAAGTTAAAAGCAGTTAATTAGTCAGGCTACCTGCTGGTGCAGCATGGAGTCGGCTATCAAAGTTTTGTTTTGCAATTACACCAGACACCTCAGTTACTGAGCTCTTCTTTAGTTTCCACAACCAGATTGTGTTTTCTTCCATCTGATGCCAACCCAAGCTGTAGTGGTCTTCTTTAAGTCAGCTGTCTGGCAGTGAGCAGCAACTAGTGGTGGAAAAGGCCTGAAATTATGTTCTTGTACTCTAAGAAACTCCAGTCATTTGGCCACTCTAGTCATTTTGGTGTAATGTGACACTAATAATGGGCCCAAGGTGATAAAGGACAAAAGAAAATCTGAGTTTCAACTAATAAACCAGCATGCAGCGTTAAATGAGATGCAGACCTGAAATGCTATCAAAAAACCTCACAAAAGTGACAAATGTTGAAATTTCAAGGTAAATGTTTCTCAAACTGCTTTCTCACATTTATCTCGGTCATTAAATGCATCCAATTTGAAAACTCCCACTTTTTTCAGTCTGTAACCAGCATCACTTTGTTAATCATTTTTTTTGTTCATTAGAAATCAGATAAAAACGTCAGGGATGTATGTTTTGATAAATAAACATTAACTTGCTGGGGAGGACCGCGGCTTCTTTCTAGGCAGAAGCAGGAGAACGTCCTGAAATGTTTGGAAATACTGTTACTGCTGCTGAAAGGAAAAGAGTCCTGACTCAAAGGATACCAATAATCAAAATCCCATTTTTGACCCAATATTGATCTAAAATTCCATCCAAATATCAACTCTGTTAAAACTTGTTGCTTATCATTTTAATCCAGCAGGGGGCGGTAGCTCACCTCAAGAATGTCCACCATCCGCCTGAGCTTCTGGTCCCTCCAGTTCCAGTCAACAACCAGGTACCTCAAAGCCTGCAGGCTCAGACCCTCTGGAGAAAAAGAAGATGAGACTGAAACGGCTTCAGGACGTCCGCGGTGTTTTCAACAAACCGTTTTGTCCACACGAACCGTTGTTGATCAGAGCGCTGATCCTGCTTGGTGTTCCCACTCCGATGTGTGTGATGCCTTTCTGCAGCAGCTTCACCTGCTCCTCTATCTACCCAGAGAAAACATAATGCCAACTGTCCCCTTCATGACTGACAACCTGCGTTCTTCTAATATATCAAATTGAATACCTTGATGTGCTTAGCAAAAAGCTTCACTGCTCTGGCTTCGCCCTTGAAAGCAGTCAGCTGCCTGCAATCGAAACAGTCCGAGATTAGAAGTCAAACATAAAGCATCTTGCAAAAAATATTCATAGTTGTTTAACTCTGACACTTTATAACCACAAACCTAATGGTGCATTCACACCGGCCCTATTTAATCCGCTTCAATCAAACTCTAGTTCATTTGCCAAGAAGTCCAGTTTGTTTAGGGAGGTGTGAATGTGCAATCCAACTCTGATGCGGATGAAAAACGCAAACTCTGGCCTCTGCCTGAAAACCTAGGTCTCATTTCGACTAAAGTGAACTCTGGCTCGGATTGAATGGATATGTGAATGCCAAGCGGTCTGGAGACTGCTCCAAAAGAAGCTTTAGCGAACTGTAGCGCAGGGGATTCTGGGTATAAATACAACCAAAGAGAGAAATGGCTCGTTGTCTTTTGCCAATGATGGAAGAGAAATCCTACAAACACTAAAATCTTTGAACGCTCCGTTTTTGTTTACATTTCATGAAGAAGTTGCCCTTGTCTTCTTCAGAGGTTCTCATGTTGGTTCCTTCAGTCATTCTTGGTGCAACGCCACCGCAGGCAAGAGGGTGAACAGGTTTTTTTAGTTCACCCTCTAAAAACCCTGAAAATTTGACATCAGCTGAAAATGTAATAAATATTGCAATTCTGGTCCCCAATCGAACCGAGTCTACTCGGTGTAAAAGCGCCCTTAGAGTATATGACATGTATTCAGCTACTGTAAACGTGATACCCCTCAATAAAATCCTGAGCAACCAAATGCTTCTGCATGCACTTCATTTGTAAATATAAGTTAATCTTTGTGTAAATTAACCTCAGCGTAAAAGCCGCTTTTCTATTAAAGCCCGTCAGATTTGATAGAGAGCAAAAAATTATTTGGTATGAATACTTTTTGCAAGACACTGTAAGTGGAGTTTCTGACCGTCCAACCTCACGTTTACTTACTTGATGAGTTCTATAGTTCGAAGTGCAGAGCTGCAGACAATCAGTATAACCACTGAACTCTTTTCTGAATGCTGCTTTTGGATCTTTGCCCACTTGGGACAAACTGAGAATAAGAAAACAAAACAAAAAAAAAACAATCGAAGTCAAACACATGAGTCTGGTTGTAAACATCTAATGACAAACAAACAAACAAACAAAAAAAGGAAATTCATCACAGATCAGAACCTGGCTCACCTTGTTTCAGATAAGAGGAGAGGGTGTGTGTCAAGTCATTACTGGACAGAAAGCAGGAGTCTGTGGAAGGACACAAGGCGACCTCAGTGACTCGGTGGGTCAGCAGACATCGACTGAAGATGAAAGGTGAAAGGGAAATAGCTGCAACTCACTCTGCAGTTTGAGCTCTTCCAGTTCGATCACGGAGCGCTTGTCTGAGTAGTACCGAGTAATCAGGTCCTGCAGGTCAGCTGCACAGCCCGGCTTTGGCTCCGAGGTGGCCAAAACATCTGTGATAGTTTTCTTTTTTCTCTGAAAACGAAGCATATTCAGCTAATATTCCCACACAAAGACCTTCACTGCCCTGAGCAGCAGTGTGTGCAACAGCAGTTCTCCACAACAGCAGCAGGTGTCGCCAGACTCACTTTTCTCTTCTTTTGGGGTTTAGTCGACTGCTGATCTTCTATTTCTTTCTTTTGAGGAGTTGTACACCCTTTCTGTAAAACCAAAACATAAAAATCATCTGTTAGACTAAATAATTGCATATTGCATTAATGAAATTGATAATGTCATTTATGAAGACACAAGAACAGGATTTGTATTTTTGGGGCTACAATTATTGTGTCATGAAATCACAGTCATACAGTTAACTAATTACAATAGTACCACAGAATATCATGATCAATCTTTAAGTCCATATGGCCCACCCCCTATTGAGACCATTTCTCTGTTCTCATCCTTTCTGGCTGATGTTTTGGTCACTTTTTACAACCCACAGAAGTTGCGTAGGTTGTGCAACTCATCCAAGATGGCACATCAATGCGAGTAGTGGCGAGAAGGTTTGGTGTGTCTGTCAGCACAGTGTCCAGAGGATGGTGGAGGTAGGAGAACGGCCAGTGGGGCCTGTGTTTCCTGTGATGCATCGTGTAGCTGAAAAGCTCCGGCCGGATGAAGGCACTGATGCTACGGACTGGCCTGCCTGTTCCCCAGACTTGAATAAAATAAGAGCGCATCTGGGACATCATGTCCCGTTCCTTCCACCAACGCCAAGTTGCACCACAGACTGTCCAGGAGTGAGCTGATGCTTTAATCCAGGTCTGAGAGGAGATCGCTCAGGAGATCTGCTGCCTCAGGAGGGTGGGGGCCACATTACCAAACACACACACACACACACACACACACACACACACACACACACACACACACACACACACACACACACACAACTACTGAGCAGAGGTTGCGCTAGATTTTTTTTGTTCTCCGTCATTTTAACCAACGGCATTATAAATTTTTTTTTTTTTAAACGGTCATGTACTATTTTTACCCGTCAAATTATAACCATATTAACATTGGCTATGTAGCCACATTTTTATGCGGTTTAGTTGATGTTCTCCTAGTTGAACCGTGAATCCAGATCCCATCACACATAAAGCAGATAAACGTATCTAACTTTTTCTCTGTGACAAAAACCCCTGACTGGCCCCAATAACTTATAATATATTAAACGGCTCAACTTAAATTACGGTCACTTCTGAACGCGCAGCCTCACAAATTCCTCCTGGTCGCATCTACAGAGAAATTTCCGCTAGTTCATCAGTTGGCTCTGTCTGATCCAAACCGATCAATTGAACTTTTTTTTTAACCCTCTACAGAACAGCTTTCTCTGTTCTGCATGTAATGGAGACTGGAATAAAACGCGCCATTTC